>NW_026060856.1:0-67000 GCF_929443795.1 Astur gentilis
CTCTCGGCAGAGCCTTTTTCTGAAAAGGCAAACGTCTGGCTCCTTCTCCCACAAGGAAGGTGCCAGCCCTGAAAGATGTTGCTGGTCTTCACTATCCCTCTGCAGCCTATCTTTAGCCGCAACAGCACTGGGGATCTCTGCTTTCCCAGAGACTCAGCATGTCACGGTGCTCGTTCTCGGCAGAAACTTTTTCTGAAAAGGGAAACATCTGGCTCCTTCTCCCACAAGGAAGGTGCCAGCCCTGAAAGCTCTTGCAGGTCTTCACTATCCCTCTGCAGCCTATCTTTAGCCGCAACAGCACTGGGGATCTCTGCTTTCCCAGAGACTCAGCATGTCACGGTGCTCGTTCTCGGCAGAAACTTTTTCTGAAAAGGCAAACGTCTGGCTCCTTCTCCCACAAGGAAGGTGCCAGCCCTGAAAGATCTTGCTGGTCTTCACCGTCCCCCTGCAGCCTATCCACAGGCACAACAGCACTGGGGATCTCTGCTTTCCCAGAGACTCAGCATGTCACGGTGCTCGCTCTCGGCAGAAACTTTTTCTGAAAAGGAAAACGTCTGGCTCCTTCTCCCACAAGGAAGGTGCCAGCCCTGAAAGATCTTGCTGGTCTTCACTATCCCTCTGCAGCCTATCTTTAGCCGCAACAGCACTGGGGATCTCTGCTTTCCCAGAGACTCAGCATGTCACGGTGCTCGTTCTCGGCAGAAACTTTTTCTGAAAAGGCAAACGTCTGGCTCCTTCTCCCACAAGGAAGGTGCCAGCCCTGAAAGATCTTGCTGGTCTTCACCGTCCCCCTGCAGCCTATCCACAGGCACAACAGCACTGGGGATCTCTGCTTTCCCAGAGACTCAGCATGTCACGGTGCTCGCTCTCGGCAGAAACTTTTTCTGAAAAGGCAAACGTCTGGCTCCTTCTCCCACAAGGAAGGTGCCAGCCCTGAAAGATCTTGCTGGTCTTCACCGTCCCCCTGCAGCCTATCCACAGGCACAACAGCACTGGGGATCTCTGCTTTCCCAGAGACTCAGCATGTCACGGTGCTCGTTCTCGGCAGAAACTTTTTCTGAAAAGGCAAACGTCTGGCTCCTTCTCCCACAAGGAAGGTGCCAGCCCTGAAAGCTCTTGCAGGTCTTCACTATCCCTCTGCAGCCTATCTTTAGCCGCAACAGCACTGGGGATCTCTGCTTTCCCAGAGACTCAGCATGTCACGGTGCTCGCTCTCGGCAGAAACTTTTTCTGAAAAGGCAAACGTCTGGCTCCTTCTCCCACAAGGAAGGTGCCAGCCCTGAAAGATCTTGCTGGTCTTCACCGTCCCCCTGCAGCCTATCCACAGGCACAACAGCACTGGGGATCTCTGCTTTCCCAGAGACTCAGCATGTCACGGTGCTCGTTCTCGGCAGAAACTTTTTCTGAAAAGGCAAACGTCTGGCTCCTTCTCCCACAAGGAAGGTGCCAGCCCTGAAAGCTCTTGCAGGTCTTCACTATCCCTCTGCAGCCTATCTTTAGCCGCAACAGCACTGGGGATCTCTGCTTTCCCAGAGACTCAGCATGTCACGGTGCTCGTTCTCGGCAGAAACTTTTTCTGAAAAGGCAAACGTCTGGCTCCTTCTCCCACAAGGAAGGTGCCAGCCCTGAAAGCTCTTGCAGGTCTTCACTATCCCTCTGCAGCCTATCTTTAGCCGCAACAGCACTGGGGATCTCTGCTTTCCCAGAGACTCAGCATGTCACGGTGCTCGTTCTCGGCAGAAACTTTTTCTGAAAAGGCAAACGTCTGGCTCCTTCTCCCACAAGGAAGGTGCCAGCCCTGAAAGATCTTGCTGGTCTTCACCGTCCCCCTGCAGCCTATCCACAGGCACAACAGCACTGGGGATCTCTGCTTTCCCAGAGACTCAGCATGTCACGGTGCTCGTTCTCGGCAGAAACTTTTTCTGAAAAGGCAAACCTCTGGCTCCTTCTCCCACAAGGAAGGTGCCAGCCCTGAAAGCTCTTGCAGGTCTTCACTATCCCTCTGCAGCCTATCTTTAGCCGCAACAGCACTGGGGATCTCTGCTTTCCCAGAGACTCAGCATGTCACGGTGCTCGTTCTCGGCAGAAACTTTTTCTGAAAAGGCAAACGTCTGGCTCCTTCTCCCACAAGGAAGGTGCCAGCCCTGAAAGATCTTGCTGGTCTTCACTATCCCTCTGCAGCCTATCTTTAGCCGCAACAGCACTGGGGATCTCTGCTTTTCCAGAGACTCAGCATGTCACGGTGCTCGTTCTCGGCAGAAACTTTTTCTGAAAAGGCAAACGTCTGGCTCCTTCTCCCACAAGGAAGGTGCCAGCCCTGAAAGATCTTGCTGGTCTTCACCGTCCCCCTGCAGCCTATCCACAGGCACAACAGCACTGGGGATCTCTGCTTTCCCAGAGACTCAGCATGTCACGGTGCTCGCTCTCGGCAGAAACTTTTTCTGAAAAGGCAAACGTCTGGCTCCTTCTCCCACAAGGAAGGTGCCAGCCCTGAAAGATCTTGCTGGTCTTCACCGTCCCCCTGCAGCCTATCCACAGGCACAACAGCACTGGGGATCTCTGCTTTCCCAGAGACTCAGCATGTCACGGTGCTCGTTCTCGGCAGAAACTTTTTCTGAAAAGGCAAACGTCTGGCTCCTTCTCCCACAAGGAAGGTGCCAGCCCTGAAAGCTCTTGCAGGTCTTCACTATCCCTCTGCAGCCTATCTTTAGCCGCAACAGCACTGGGGATCTCTGCTTTCCCAGAGACTCAGCATGTCACGGTGCTCGCTCTCGGCAGAAACTTTTTCTGAAAAGGCAAACGTCTGGCTCCTTCTCCCACAAGGAAGGTGCCAGCCCTGAAAGATCTTGCTGGTCTTCACCGTCCCCCTGCAGCCTATCCACAGGCACAACAGCACTGGGGATCTCTGCTTTCCCAGAGACTCAGCATGTCACGGTGCTCGTTCTCGGCAGAAACTTTTTCTGAAAAGGCAAACGTCTGGCTCCTTCTCCCACAAGGAAGGTGCCAGCCCTGAAAGCTCTTGCAGGTCTTCACTATCCCTCTGCAGCCTATCTTTAGCCGCAACAGCACTGGGGATCTCTGCTTTCCCAGAGACTCAGCATGTCACGGTGCTCGTTCTCGGCAGAAACTTTTTCTGAAAAGGGAAACATCTGGCTCCTTCTCCCACAAGGAAGGTGCCAGCCCTGAAAGCTCTTGCAGGTCTTCACTATCCCTCTGCAGCCTATCTTTAGCCGCAACAGCACTGGGGATCTCTGCTTTCCCAGAGACTCAGCATGTCACGGTGCTCGTTCTCGGCAGAAACTTTTTCTGAAAAGGGAAACATCTGGCTCCTTCTCCCACAAGGAAGGTGCCAGCCCTGAAAGATCTTGCTGGTCTTCACCGTCCCCCTGCAGCCTATCCACAGGCACAACAGCACTGGGGATCTCTGCTTTCCCAGAGACTCAGCATGTCACGGTGCTCGCTCTCGGCAGAAACTTTTTCTGAAAAGGAAAACGTCTGGCTCCTTCTCCCACAAGGAAGGTGCCAGCCCTGAAAGATCTTGCTGGTCTTCACTATCCCTCTGCAGCCTATCTTTAGCCGCAACAGCACTGGGGATCTCTGCTTTCCCAGAGACTCAGCATGTCACGGTGCTCGTTCTCGGCAGAAACTTTTTCTGAAAAGGCAAACGTCTGGCTCCTTCTCCCACAAGGAAGGTGCCAGCCCTGAAAGATCTTGCTGGTCTTCACCGTCCCCCTGCAGCCTATCCACAGGCACAACAGCACTGGGGATCTCTGCTTTCCCAGAGACTCAGCATGTCACGGTGCTCGCTCTCGGCAGAAACTTTTTCTGAAAAGGCAAACGTCTGGCTCCTTCTCCCACAAGGAAGGTGCCAGCCCTGAAAGATCTTGCTGGTCTTCACCGTCCCCCTGCAGCCTATCCACAGGCACAACAGCACTGGGGATCTCTGCTTTCCCAGAGACTCAGCATGTCACGGTGCTCGTTCTCGGCAGAAACTTTTTCTGAAAAGGCAAATGTCTGGCTCCTTCTCCCACAAGGAAGGTGCCAGCCCTGAAAGCTCTTGCAGGTCTTCACTATCCCTCTGCAGCCTATCTTTAGCCTCAACAGCACTGGGGATCTCTGCTTTCCCAGAGACTCAGCATGTCACGGTGCTCGCTCTCGGCAGAAACTTTTTCTGAAAAGGCAAACGTCTGGCTCCTTCTCCCACAAGGAAGGTGCCAGCCCTGAAAGATCTTGCTGGTCTTCACCGTCCCCCTGCAGCCTATCCACAGGCACAACAGCACTGGGGATCTCTGCTTTCCCAGAGACTCAGCATGTCACGGTGCTCGTTCTCGGCAGAAACTTTTTCTGAAAAGGCAAACGTCTGGCTCCTTCTCCCGCAAGTTAGGTGCCAGCCCTGAAAGATCTTGCTGGTCTTCACTATCCCTCTGCAGCCTATCTTTAGCCGCAACAGCACTGGGGATCTCTGCTTTCCCAGAGACTCAGCATGTCACGGTGCTCGTTCTCGGCAGAAAGTTTTTCTGAAAAGGGAAACATCTGGCTCCTTCTCCCACAAGGAAGGTGCCAGCCCTGAAAGCTCTTGCAGGTCTTCACTATCCCTCTGCAGCCTATCTTTAGCCGCAACAGCACTGGGGATCTCTGCTTTCCCAGAGACTCAGCATGTCACGGTGCTCGTTCTCGGCAGAAACTTTTTCTGAAAAGGCAAACGTCTGGCTCCTTCTCCCACAAGGAAGGTGCCAGCCCTGAAAGCTCTTGCAGGTCTTCACTATCCCTCTGCAGCCTATCTTTAGCTGCAACAGCACTGGGGATCTCTGCTTTCCCAGAGACTCAGCATGTCACGGTGCTCGTTCTCGGCAGAACCTATTTCTGAAAAGGCAAACGTCTGGCTCCTTCTCCCACAAGGAAGGTGCCAGCCCTGAAAGATCTTGCTGGTCTTCACTATCCCTCTGCAGCCTATCTTTAGCCGCAACAGCACTGGGGATCTCTGCTTTTCCAGAGACTCAGCATGTCACGGTGCTCGTTCTCGGCAGAAACTTTTTCTGAAAAGGCAAACGTCTGGCTCCTTCTCCCACAAGGAAGGTGCCAGCCCTGAAAGATCTTGCTGGTCTTCACCGTCCCCCTGCAGCCTATCCACAGGCACAACAGCACTGGGTATCTCTGCTTTCCCAGAGACTCAGCATGTCACGGTGCTCGCTCTCGGCAGAGCCTTTTTCTGAAAAGGCAAACGTCTGGCTCCTTCTCCCACAAGGAAGGTGCCAGCCCTGAAAGATCTTGCTGGTCTTCACTATCCCTCTGCAGCCTATCTTTAGCCGCAACAGCACTGGGGATCTCTGCTTTCCCAGAGACTCAGCATGTCACGGTGCTCGTTCTCGGCAGAAAGTTTTTCTGAAAAGGGAAACATCTGGCTCCTTCTCCCACAAGGAAGGTGCCAGCCCTGAAAGCTCTTGCAGGTCTTCACTATCCCTCTGCAGCCTATCTTTAGCCGCAACAGCACTGGGGATCTCTGCTTTCCCAGAGACTCAGCATGTCACGGTGCTCGTTCTCGGCAGAAACTTTTTCTGAAAAGGCAAACGTCTGGCTCCTTCTCCCACAAGGAAGGTGCCAGCCCTGAAAGATCTTGCTGGTCTTCACCGTCCCCCTGCAGCCTATCCACAGGCACAACAGCACTGGGGATCTCTGCTTTCCCAGAGACTCAGCATGTCACGGTGCTCGCTCTCGGCAGAAACTTTTTCTGAAAAGGCAAACGTCTGGCTCCTTCTCCCACAAGGAAGGTGCCAGCCCTGAAAGATCTTGCTGGTCTTCACCGTCCCCCTGCAGCCTATCCACAGGCACAACAGCACTGGGGATCTCTGCTTTCCCAGAGACTCAGCATGTCACGGTGCTCGTTCTCGGCAGAAACTTTTTCTGAAAAGGCAAACGTCTGGCTCCTTCTCCCACAAGGAAGGTGCCAGCCCTGAAAGCTCTTGCAGGTCTTCACTATCCCTCTGCAGCCTATCTTTAGCCGCAACAGCACTGGGGATCTCTGCTTTCCCAGAGACTCAGCATGTCACGGTGCTCGCTCTCGGCAGAAACTTTTTCTGAAAAGGCAAACGTCTGGCTCCTTCTCCCACAAGGAAGGTGCCAGCCCTGAAAGATCTTGCTGGTCTTCACCGTCCCCCTGCAGCCTATCCACAGGCACAACAGCACTGGGGATCTCTGCTTTCCCAGAGACTCAGCATGTCACGGTGCTCGTTCTCGGCAGAAACTTTTTCTGAAAAGGCAAACGTCTGGCTCCTTCTCCCACAAGGAAGGTGCCAGCCCTGAAAGATCTTGCAGGTCTTCACTATCCCACTGCAGCCTATCTTTAGCCGCAACAGCACTGGGGATCTCTGCTTTCCCAGAGACTCAGCATGTCACGGTGCTCGCTCTCGGCAGAAACTTTTTCTGAAAAGGCAAACGTCTGGCTCCTTCTCCCACAAGGAAGGTGCCAGCCCTGAAAGATCTTGCTGGTCTTCACCGTCCCCCTGCAGCCTATCCACAGGCACAACAGCACTGGGGATCTCTGCTTTCCCAGAGACTCAGCATGTCACGGTGCTCGTTCTCGGCAGAAACTTTTTCTGAAAAGGCAAACGTCTGGCTCCTTCTCCCACAAGGAAGGTGCCAGCCCTGAAAGCTCTTGCAGGTCTTCACTATCCCTCTGCAGCCTATCTTTAGCCTCAACAGCACTGGGGATCTCTGCTTTCCCAGAGACTCAGCATGTCACGGTGCTCGCTCTCGGCAGAAACTTTTTCTGAAAAGGCAAACGTCTGGCTCCTTCTCCCACAAGGAAGGTGCCAGCCCTGAAAGATCTTGCTGGTCTTCACCGTCCCCCTGCAGCCTATCCACAGGCACAACAGCACTGGGGATCTCTGCTTTCCCAGAGACTCAGCATGTCACGGTGCTCGTTCTCGGCAGAAACTTTTTCTGAAAAGGCAAACGTCTGGCTCCTTCTCCCGCAAGTTAGGTGCCAGCCCTGAAAGATCTTGCTGGTCTTCACTATCCCTCTGCAGCCTATCTTTAGCCGCAACAGCACTGGGGATCTCTGCTTTCCCAGAGACTCAGCATGTCACGGTGCTCGTTCTCGGCAGAAAGTTTTTCTGAAAAGGGAAACATCTGGCTCCTTCTCCCACAAGGAAGGTGCCAGCCCTGAAAGCTCTTGCAGGTCTTCACTATCCCTCTGCAGCCTATCTTTAGCCGCAACAGCACTGGGGATCTCTGCTTTCCCAGAGACTCAGCATGTCACGGTGCTCGTTCTCGGCAGAAACTTTTTCTGAAAAGGCAAACGTCTGGCTCCTTCTCCCACAAGGAAGGTGCCAGCCCTGAAAGCTCTTGCAGGTCTTCACTATCCCTCTGCAGCCTATCTTTAGCTGCAACAGCACTGGGGATCTCTGCTTTCCCAGAGACTCAGCATGTCACGGTGCTCGTTCTCGGCAGAACCTTTTTCTGAAAAGGCAAACGTCTGGCTCCTTCTCCCACAAGGAAGGTGCCAGCCCTGAAAGATCTTGCTGGTCTTCACTATCCCTCTGCAGCCTATCTTTAGCCGCAACAGCACTGGGGATCTCTGCTTTTCCAGAGACTCAGCATGTCACGGTGCTCGTTCTCGGCAGAAACTTTTTCTGAAAAGGCAAACGTCTGGCTCCTTCTCCCACAAGGAAGGTGCCAGCCCTGAAAGATCTTGCTGGTCTTCACCGTCCCCCTGCAGCCTATCCACAGGCACAACAGCACTGGGTATCTCTGCTTTCCCAGAGACTCAGCATGTCACGGTGCTCGCTCTCGGCAGAGCCTTTTTCTGAAAAGGCAAACGTCTGGCTCCTTCTCCCACAAGGAAGGTGCCAGCCCTGAAAGATCTTGCTGGTCTTCACTATCCCTCTGCAGCCTATCTTTAGCCGCAACAGCACTGGGGATCTCTGCTTTCCCAGAGACTCAGCATGTCACGGTGCTCGTTCTCGGCAGAAAGTTTTTCTGAAAAGGGAAACATCTGGCTCCTTCTCCCACAAGGAAGGTGCCAGCCCTGAAAGCTCTTGCAGGTCTTCACTATCCCTCTGCAGCCTATCTTTAGCCGCAACAGCACTGGGGATCTCTGCTTTCCCAGAGACTCAGCATGTCACGGTGCTCGTTCTCGGCAGAAAGTTTTTCTGAAAAGGGAAACATCTGGCTCCTTCTCCCACAAGGAAGGTGCCAGCCCTGAAAGCTCTTGCAGGTCTTCACTATCCCTCTGCAGCCTATCTTTAGCCGCAACAGCACTGGGGATCTCTGCTTTCCCAGAGACTCAGCATGTCACGGTGCTCGTTCTCGGCAGAAACTTTTTCTGAAAAGGCAAACGTCTGGCTCCTTCTCCCACAAGGAAGGTGCCAGCCCTGAAAGCTCTTGCAGGTCTTCACTATCCCTCTGCAGCCTATCTTTAGCTGCAACAGCACTGGGGATCTCTGCTTTCCCAGAGACTCAGCATGTCACGGTGCTCGTTCTCGGCAGAACCTTTTTCTGAAAAGGCAAACGTCTGGCTCCTTCTCCCACAAGGAAGGTGCCAGCCCTGAAAGATCTTGCTGGTCTTCACTATCCCTCTGCAGCCTATCTTTAGCCGCAACAGCACTGGGGATCTCTGCTTTTCCAGAGACTCAGCATGTCACGGTGCTCGTTCTCGGCAGAAACTTTTTCTGAAAAGGCAAACGTCTGGCTCCTTCTCCCACAAGGAAGGTGCCAGCCCTGAAAGATCTTGCTGGTCTTCACCGTCCCCCTGCAGCCTATCCACAGGCACAACAGCACTGGGTATCTCTGCTTTCCCAGAGACTCAGCATGTCACGGTGCTCGCTCTCGGCAGAGCCTTTTTCTGAAAAGGCAAACGTCTGGCTCCTTCTCCCACAAGGAAGGTGCCAGCCCTGAAAGATCTTGCTGGTCTTCACTATCCCTCTGCAGCCTATCTTTAGCCGCAACAGCACTGGGGATCTCTGCTTTCCCAGAGACTCAGCATGTCACGGTGCTCGTTCTCGGCAGAAAGTTTTTCTGAAAAGGGAAACATCTGGCTCCTTCTCCCACAAGGAAGGTGCCAGCCCTGAAAGCTCTTGCAGGTCTTCACTATCCCTCTGCAGCCTATCTTTAGCCGCAACAGCACTGGGGATCTCTGCTTTCCCAGAGACTCAGCATGTCACGGTGCTCGTTCTCGGCAGAAACTTTTTCTGGAAAGGCAAACGTCTGGCTCCTTCTCCCACAAGGAAGGTGCCAGCCCTGAAAGATCTTGCTGGTCTTCACCGTCCCCCTGCAGCCTATCCACAGGCACAACAGCACTGGGGATCTCTGCTTTCCCAGAGACTCAGCATGTCACGGTGCTCGCTCTCGGCAGAAACTTTTTCTGAAAAGGCAAACGTCTGGCTCCTTCTCCCACAAGGAAGGTGCCAGCCCTGAAAGATCTTGCTGGTCTTCACCGTCCCCCTGCAGCCTATCCACAGGCACAACAGCACTGGGGATCTCTGCTTTCCCAGAGACTCAGCATGTCACGGTGCTCGTTCTCGGCAGAAACTTTTTCTGAAAAGGCAAACGTCTGGCTCCTTCTCCCACAAGGAAGGTGCCAGCCCTGAAAGCTCTTGCAGGTCTTCACTATCCCTCTGCAGCCTATCTTTAGCCGCAACAGCACTGGGGATCTCTGCTTTCCCAGAGACTCAGCATGTCACGGTGCTCGCTCTCGGCAGAAACTTTTTCTGAAAAGGCAAACGTCTGGCTCCTTCTCCCACAAGGAAGGTGCCAGCCCTGAAAGATCTTGCTGGTCTTCACCGTCCCCCTGCAGCCTATCCACAGGCACAACAGCACTGGGGATCTCTGCTTTCCCAGAGACTCAGCATGTCACGGTGCTCGTTCTCGGCAGAAACTTTTTCTGAAAAGGCAAACGTCTGGCTCCTTCTCCCACAAGGAAGGTGCCAGCCCTGAAAGATCTTGCAGGTCTTCACTATCCCTCTGCAGCCTATCTTTAGCCGCAACAGCACTGGGGATCTCTGCTTTCCCAGAGACTCAGCATGTCACGGTGCTCGTTCTCGGCAGAAACTTTTTCTGAAAAGGCAAACGTCTGGCTCCTTCTCCCACAAGGAAGGTGCCAGCCCTGAAAGATCTTGCTGGTCTTCACCGTCCCCCTGCAGCCTATCCACAGGCACAACAGCACTGGGGATCTCTGCTTTCCCAGAGACTCAGCATGTCACGGTGCTCGTTCTCGGCAGAAACTTTTTCTGAAAAGGCAAACGTCTGGCTCCTTCTCCCACAAGGAAGGTGCCAGCCCTGAAAGCTCTTGCAGGTCTTCACTATCCCTCTGCAGCCTATCTTTAGCCTCAACAGCACTGGGGATCTCTGCTTTCCCAGAGACTCAGCATGTCACGGTGCTCGCTCTCGGCAGAAACTTTTTCTGAAAAGGCAAACGTCTGGCTCCTTCTCCCACAAGGAAGGTGCCAGCCCTGAAAGATCTTGCTGGTCTTCACCGTCCCCCTGCAGCCTATCCACAGGCACAACAGCACTGGGGATCTCTGCTTTCCCAGAGACTCAGCATGTCACGGTGCTCGTTCTCGGCAGAAACTTTTTCTGAAAAGGCAAACGTCTGGCTCCTTCTCCCGCAAGTTAGGTGCCAGCCCTGAAAGATCTTGCTGGTCTTCACTATCCCTCTGCAGCCTATCTTTAGCCGCAACAGCACTGGGGATCTCTGCTTTCCCAGAGACTCAGCATGTCACGGTGCTCGTTCTCGGCAGAAAGTTTTTCTGAAAAGGGAAACATCTGGCTCCTTCTCCCACAAGGAAGGTGCCAGCCCTGAAAGCTCTTGCAGGTCTTCACTATCCCTCTGCAGCCTATCTTTAGCCGCAACAGCACTGGGGATCTCTGCTTTCCCAGAGACTCAGCATGTCACGGTGCTCGTTCTCGGCAGAAACTTTTTCTGAAAAGGCAAACGTCTGGCTCCTTCTCCCACAAGGAAGGTGCCAGCCCTGAAAGCTCTTGCAGGTCTTCACTATCCCTCTGCAGCCTATCTTTAGCTGCAACAGCACTGGGGATCTCTGCTTTCCCAGAGACTCAGCATGTCACGGTGCTCGTTCTCGGCAGAACCTTTTTCTGAAAAGGCAAACGTCTGGCTCCTTCTCCCACAAGGAAGGTGCCAGCCCTGAAAGATCTTGCTGGTCTTCACTATCCCTCTGCAGCCTATCTTTAGCCGCAACAGCACTGGGGATCTCTGCTTTGCCAGAGACTCAGCATGTCACGGTGCTCGTTCTCGGCAGAAACTTTTTCTGAAAAGGCAAACGTCTGGCTCCTTCTCCCACAAGGAAGGTGCCAGCCCTGAAAGATCTTGCTGGTCTTCACCGTCCCCCTGCAGCCTATCCACAGGCACAACAGCACTGGGTATCTCTGCTTTCCCAGAGACTCAGCATGTCACGGTGCTCGCTCTCGGCAGAGCCTTTTTCTGAAAAGGCAAACGTCTGGCTCCTTCTCCCACAAGGAAGGTGCCAGCCCTGAAAGATCTTGCTGGTCTTCACTATCCCTCTGCAGCCTATCTTTAGCCGCAACAGCACTGGGGATCTCTGCTTTCCCAGAGACTCAGCATGTCACGGTGCTCGTTCTCGGCAGAAAGTTTTTCTGAAAAGGGAAACATCTGGCTCCTTCTCCCACAAGGAAGGTGCCAGCCCTGAAAGCTCTTGCAGGTCTTCACTATCCCTCTGCAGCCTATCTTTAGCCGCAACAGCACTGGGGATCTCTGCTTTCCCAGAGACTCAGCATGTCACGGTGCTCGTTCTCGGCAGAAACTTTTTCTGAAAAGGCAAACGTCTGGCTCCTTCTCCCACAAGGAAGGTGCCAGCCCTGAAAGATCTTGCTGGTCTTCACCGTCCCCCTGCAGCCTATCCACAGGCACAACAGCACTGGGGATCTCTGCTTTCCCAGAGACTCAGCATCTCAAGGTGCTCGCTCTCGGCAGAAACTTTTTCTGAAAAGGCAAACGTCTGGCTCCTTCTCCCACAAGGAAGGTGCCAGCCCTGAAAGATCTTGCTGGTCTTCACCGTCCCCCTGCAGCCTATCCACAGGCACAACAGCACTGGGGATCTCTGCTTTCCCAGAGACTCAGCATGTCACGGTGCTCGTTCTCGGCAGAAACTTTTTCTGAAAAGGCAAACGTCTGGCTCCTTCTCCCACAAGGAAGGTGCCAGCCCTGAAAGCTCTTGCAGGTCTTCACTATCCCTCTGCAGCCTATCTATAGCCGCAACAGCACTGGGGATCTCTGCTTTCCCAGAGACTCAGCATGTCACGGTGCTCGCTCTCGGCAGAAACTTTTTCTGAAAAGGCAAACGTCTGGCTCCTTCTCCCACAAGGAAGGTGCCAGCCCTGAAAGATCTTGCTGGTCTTCACCGTCCCCCTGCAGCCTATCCACAGGCACAACAGCACTGGGGATCTCTGCTTTCCCAGAGACTCAGCATGTCACGGTGCTCGTTCTCGGCAGAAACTTTTTCTGAAAAGGCAAACGTCTGGCTCCTTCTCCCACAAGGAAGGTGCCAGCCCTGAAAGATCTTGCAGGTCTTCACTATCCCTCTGCAGCCTATCTTTAGCCGCAACAGCACTGGGGATCTCTGCTTTCCCAGAGACTCAGCATGTCACGGTGCTCGTTCTCGGCAGAAACTTTTTCTGAAAAGGCAAACGTCTGGCTCCTTCTCCCACAAGGAAGGTGCCAGCCCTGAAAGATCTTGCTGGTCTTCACTATCCCTCTGCAGCCTATCTTTAGCCGCAACAGCACTGGGGATCTCTGCTTTTCCAGAGACTCAGCATGTCACGGTGCTCGTTCTCGGCAGAAACTTTTTCTGAAAAGGCAAACGTCTGGCTCCTTCTCCCACAAGGAAGGTGCCAGCCCTGAAAGATCTTGCTGGTCTTCACCGTCCCCCTGCAGCCTATCCACAGGCACAACAGCACTGGGTATCTCTGCTTTCCCAGAGACTCAGCATGTCACGGTGCTCGCTCTCGGCAGAGCCTTTTTCTGAAAAGGCAAACGTCTGGCTCCTTCTCCCACAAGGAAGGTGCCAGCCCTGAAAGATCTTGCTGGTCTTCACTATACCTCTGCAGCCTATCTTTAGCCGCAACAGCACTGGGGATCTCTGCTTTCCCAGAGACTCAGCATGTCACGGTGCTCGTTCTCGGCAGAAAGTTTTTCTGAAAAGGGAAACATCTGGCTCCTTCTCCCACAAGGAAGGTGCCAGCCCTGAAAGCTCTTGCAGGTCTTCACTATCCCTCTGCAGCCTATCTTTAGCCGCAACAGCACTGGGGATCTCTGCTTTCCCAGAGACTCAGCATGTCACGGTGCTCGTTCTCGGCAGAAACTTTTTCTGAAAAGGCAAACGTCTGGCTCCTTCTCCCACAAGGAAGGTGCCAGCCCTGAAAGATCTTGCTGGTCTTCACCGTCCCCCTGCAGCCTATCCACAGGCACAACAGCACTGGGGATCTCTGCTTTCCCAGAGACTCAGCATCTCATGGTGCTCGCTCTCGGCAGAAACTTTTTCTGAAAAGGCAAACATCTGGCTCCTTCTCCCACAAGGAAGGTGCCAGCCCTGAAAGATCTTGCTGGTCTTCACTATCCCTCTGCAGCCTATCTTTAGCCGCAACAGCACTGGGGATCTCTGCTTTCCCAGACACTCAGCATGTCACGGTGCTCGTTCTTGGCAGAAAATTTTCTGAAAAAGCAAACGTCTGGCTCCTTCTCCCACAAGGAAGGTGCCAGCCCTGAAAGATCTTGCTGGTCTTCACCGTCCCCCTGCAGCCTATCCACAGGCACAACAGCACTGGGGATCTCTGCTTTCCCAGAGACTCAGCATCTCATGGTGCTCGCTCTCGGCAGAGCCTTTTTCTGAAAAGGCAAACGTCTGGCTCCTTCTCCCACAAGGAAGGTGCCAGCCCTGAAAGCTCTTGCTGGTCTTCACCATCCCCCTGCAGCCTATCCACAAGCACAACAGCACTGGGGATCTCTGCTTTCCCAGAGACTCAGCATGTCACGGTGCTCGTTCTCGGCAGAAACTTTTTCTGAAAAGGCAAACGTCTGGCTCCTTCTCCCACAAGGAAGGTGCTAGCCCTGAAAGATCTTGCTGGTCTTCACTATCCCTCTGCAGCCTATCCACAGGCACAACAGCACTGGGGATCTCTGCTTTCCCAGAGACTCAGCATGTCACGGTGCTCGTTCTCGGCAGAAACTTTTTCTGAAAAGGCAAACGTCTGGCTCCTTCTCCCACAAGGAAGGTGCCAGCCCTCAAAGATCTTGCAGGTCTTCACTATCCCTCTGCAGCCTATCTTTAGCCGCAACAGCACCGGGGATCTCTGCTTTCCTAGAGACTCAGCATGTCACGGTGCTCGTTCTCGGCAGAAACTTTTTCTGAAAAGGCAAACGTCTGGCTCCTTCTCCCACAAGGAAGGTGCCAGCCCTGAAAGATCTTGCTGGTCTTCACCGTCCCCCTGCAGCCTATCCACAGGCACAACAGCACTGGGGATCTCTGCTTTCCCAGAGACTCAGCATCTCATGGTGCTCGCTCTCGGCAGAAACTTTTTCTGAAAAGGCAAACATCTGGCTCCTTCTCCCACAAGGAAGGTGCCAGCCCTGAAAGATCTTGCTGGTCTTCACTATCCCTCTGCAGCCTATCTTTAGCCTCAACAGCACTGGGGATCTCTGCTTTCCCAGACACTCAGCATGTCACGGTGCTCGTTCTTGGCAGAAAATTTTCTGAAAAAGCAAACGTCTGGCTCCTTCTCCCACAAGGAAGGTGCCAGCCCTGAAAGATCTTGCTGGTCTTCACCGTCCCCCTGCAGCCTATCCACAGGCACAACAGCACTGGGGATCTCTGCTTTCCCAGAGACTCAGCATCTCATGGTGCTCGCTCTCGGCAGAGCCTTTTTCTGAAAAGGCAAACGTCTGGCTCCTTCTCCCACAAGGAAGGTGCCAGCCCTGAAAGCTCTTGCTGGTCTTCACCATCCCCCTGCAGCCTATCCACAAGCACAACAGCACTGGGGATCTCTGCTTTCCCAGAGACTCAGCATGTCACGGTGCTCGTTCTCGGCAGAAACTTTTTCTGAAAAGGCAAACGTCTGGCTCCTTCTCCCACAAGGAAGGTGCTAGCCCTGAAAGATCTTGCTGGTCTTCACTATCCCTCTGCAGCCTATCCACAGGCACAACAGCACTGGGGATCTCTGCTTTCCCAGAGACTCAGCATGTCACGGTGCTCGTTCTCGGCAGAAACTTTTTCTGAAAAGGCAAACGTCTGGCTCCTTCTCCCACAAGGAAGGTGCCAGCCCTGAAAGATCTTGCAGGTCTTCACTATCCCTCTGCAGCCTATCTTTAGCCGCAACAGCACCGGGGATCTCTGCTTTCCTAGAGACTCAGCATGTCACGGTGCTCGTTCTCGGCAGAAACTTTTTCTGAAAAGGCAAACGTCTGGCTCCTTCTCCCACAAGGAAGGTGCCAGCCCTGAAAGATCTTGCTGGTCTTCACCGTCCCCCTGCAGCCTATCCACAGGCACAACAGCACTGGGGATCTCTGCTTTCCCAGAGACTCAGCATGTCACGGTGCTCGCTCTCGGCAGAGCCTTTTTCTGAAAAGGCAAACGTCTGGCTCCTTCTCCCACAAGGAAGGTGCCAGCCCTGAAAGATCTTGCTGGTCTTCACTATCCCTCTGCAGCCTATCTTTAGCCGCAACAGCACTGGGGATCTCTGCTTTCCCAGAGACTCAGCATGTCACGGTGCTCGTTCTCGGCAGAAAGTTTTTCTGAAAAGGCAAACATCTGGCTCCTTCTCCCACAAGGAAGGTGCCAGCCCTGAAAGCTCTTGCAGGTCTTCACTATCCCTCTGCAGCCTATCTTTAGCCGCAACAGCACTGGGGATCTCTGCTTTCCCAGAGACTCAGCATGTCACGGTGCTCGTTCTCGGCAGAAACTTTTTCTGAAAAGGCAAACGTCTGGCTCCTTCTCCCACAAGGAAGGTGCCAGCCCTGAAAGATCTTGCTGGTCTTCACCGTCCCCCTGCAGCCTATCCACAGGCACAACAGCACTGGGGATCTCTGCTTTCCCAGAGACTCAGCATGTCACGGTGCTCGTTCTCGGCAGAAACTTTTTCTGAAAAGGCAAACGTCTGGCTCCTTCTCCCACAAGGAAGGTGCCAGCCCTGAAAGATCTTGCTGGTCTTCACTATCCCTCTGCAGCCTATCTTTAGCCGCAACAGCACTGGGGATCTCTGCTTTCCCAGAGACTCAGCATGTCACGGTGCTCGTTCTCGGCCGAAAGTTTTTCTGAAAAGGCAAACGTCTGGCTCCTTCTCCCACAAGGAAGGTGCCAGCCCTGAAAGATCTTGCTGGTCTTCACTATCCCTCTGCAGCCTATCCACAGGCACAACAGCACTGGGGATCTCTGCTTTCCCAGAGACTCAGCATGTCACGGTGCTCGTTCTCGGCAGAAACTTTTTCTAAAAAGGCAAACATCTGGCTCCTTCTCCCACAAGGAAGGTGCCAGCCCTGAAAGATCTTGCTGGTCTTCACTATCCCTCTGCAGCCTATCTTTAGCCGCAACAGCACTGGGGATCTCTGCTTTCCCAGACACTCAGCATGTCACGGTGCTCGTTCTTGGCAGAAAATTTTCTGAAAAAGCAAACGTCTGGCTCCTTCTCCCACAAGGAAGGTGCCAGCCCTGAAAGATCTTGCTGGTCTTCACCGTCCCCCTGCAGCCTATCCACAGGCACAACAGCACTGGGGATCTCTGCTTTCCCAGAGACTCAGCATCTCATGGTGCTCGCTCTCGGCAGAGCCTTTTTCTGAAAAGGCAAACGTCTGGCTCCTTCTCCCACAAGGAAGGTGCCAGCCCTGAAAGCTCTTGCTGGTCTTCACCATCCCCCTGCAGCCTATCCACAAGCACAACAGCACTGGGGATCTCTGCTTTCCCAGAGACTCAGCATGTCACGGTGCTCGTTCTCGGCAGAAACTTTTTCTGAAAAGGCAAACGTCTGGCTCCTTCTCCCACAAGGAAGGTGCTAGCCCTGAAAGATCTTGCTGGTCTTCACTATCCCTCTGCAGCCTATCCACAGGCACAACAGCACTGGGGATCTCTGCTTTCCCAGAGACTCAGCATGTCACGGTGCTCGTTCTCGGCAGAAACTTTTTCTGAAAAGGCAAACGTCTGGCTCCTTCTCCCACAAGGAAGGTGCCAGCCCTGAAAGATCTTGCAGGTCTTCACTATCCCTCTGCAGCCTATCTTTAGCCGCAACAGCACCGGGGATCTCTGCTTTCCTAGAGACTCAGCATGTCACGGTGCTCGTTCTCGGCAGAAACTTTTTCTGAAAAGGCAAACGTCTGGCTCCTTCTCCCACAAGGAAGGTGCCAGCCCTGAAAGATCTTGCTGGTCTTCACCGTCCCCCTGCAGCCTATCCACAGGCACAACAGCACTGGGGATCTCTGCTTTCCCAGAGACTCAGCATCTCATGGTGCTCGCTCTCGGCAGAAACTTTTTCTGAAAAGGCAAACATCTGGCTCCTTCTCCCACAAGGAAGGTGCCAGCCCTGAAAGATCTTGCTGGTCTTCACTATCCCTCTGCAGCCTATCTTTAGCCGCAACAGCACTGGGGATCTCTGCTTTCCCAGACACTCAGCATGTCACGGTGCTCGTTCTTGGCAGAAAATTTTCTGAAAAAGCAAACGTCTGGCTCCTTCTCCCACAAGGAAGGTGCCAGCCCTGAAAGATCTTGCTGGTCTTCACCGTCCCCCTGCAGCCTATCCACAGGCACAACAGCACTGGGGATCTCTGCTTTCCCAGAGACTCAGCATCTCATGGTGCTCGCTCTCGGCAGAGCCTTTTTCTGAAAAGGCAAACGTCTGGCTCCTTCTCCCACAAGGAAGGTGCCAGCCCTGAAAGCTCTTGCTGGTCTTCACCATCCCCCTGCAGCCTATCCACAAGCACAACAGCACTGGGGATCTCTGCTTTCCCAGAGACTCAGCATGTCACGGTGCTCGTTCTCGGCAGAAACTTTTTCTGAAAAGGCAAACGTCTGGCTCCTTCTCCCACAAGGAAGGTGCCAGCCCTGAAAGATCTTGCTGGTCTTCACTATCCCTCTGCAGCCTATCCACAGGCACAACAGCACTGGGGATCTCTGCTTTCCCAGAGACTCAGCATGTCACGGTGCTCGTTCTCGGCAGAAACTTTTTCTGAAAAGGCAAACGTCTGGCTCCTTCTCCCACAAGGAAGGTGCCAGCCCTGAAAGATCTTGCAGGTCTTCACTATCCCTCTGCAGCCTATCTTTAGCCGCAACAGCACCGGGGATCTCTGCTTTCCTAGAGACTCAGCATGTCACGGTGCTCGTTCTCGGCAGAAACTTTTTCTGAAAAGGCAAACGTCTGGCTCCTTCTCCCACAAGGAAGGTGCCAGCCCTGAAAGATCTTGCTGGTCTTCACCGTCCCCCTGCAGCCTATCCACAGGCACAACAGCACTGGGGATCTCTGCTTTCCCAGAGACTCAGCATGTCACGGTGCTCGCTCTCGGCAGAGCCTTTTTCTGAAAAGGCAAACGTCTGGCTCCTTCTCCCACAAGGAAGGTGCCAGCCCTGAAAGATCTTGCTGGTCTTCACTATCCCTCTGCAGCCTATCTTTAACCGCAACAGCACTGGGGATCTCTGCTTTCCCAGAGACTCAGCATGTCACGGTGCTCGTTCTCGGCAGAAAGTTTTTCTGAAAAGGCAAACATCTGGCTCCTTCTCCCACAAGGAAGGTGCCAGCCCTGAAAGCTCTTGCAGGTCTTCACTATCCCTCTGCAGCCTATCTTTAGCCGCAACAGCACTGGGGATCTCTGCTTTCCCAGAGACTCAGCATGTCACGGTGCTCGTTCTCGGCAGAAACTTTTTCTGAAAAGGCAAACGTCTGGCTCCTTCTCCCACAAGGAAGGTGCCAGCCCTGAAAGATCTTGCTGGTCTTCACCGTCCCCCTGCAGCCTATCCACAGGCACAACAGCACTGGGGATCTCTGCTTTCCCAGAGACTCAGCATGTCACGGTGCTCGTTCTCGGCAGAAACTTTTTCTGAAAAGGCAAACGTCTGGCTCCTTCTCCCACAAGGAAGGTGCCAGCCCTGAAAGATCTTGCTGGTCTTCACTATCCCTCTGCAGCCTATCTTTAGCCGCAACAGCACTGGGGATCTCTGCTTTCCCAGAGACTCAGCATGTCACGGTGCTCGTTCTCGGCCGAAAGTTTTTCTGAAAAGGCAAACGTCTGGCTCCTTCTCCCACAAGGAAGGTGCCAGCCCTGAAAGATCTTGCTGGTCTTCACTATCCCTCTGCAGCCTATCCACAGGCACAACAGCACTGGGGATCTCTGCTTTCCCAGAGACTCAGCATGTCACGGTGCTCGTTCTCGGCAGAAACTTTTTCTGAAAAGGCAAACGTCTGGCTCCTTCTCCCACAAGGAAGGTGCCAGCCCTGAAAGATCTTGCTGGTCTTCACTATCCCTCTGCAGCCTATCTTTAGCCGCAACAGCACTGGGGATCTCTGCTTTCCCAGAGACTCAGCATGTCACGGTGCTCGTTCTCGGCAGAAACTTTTTCTGAAAAGGCAAACGTCTGGCTCCTTCTCCCACAAGGAAGGTGCCAGCCCTGAAAGATCTTGCTGGTCTTTACCGTCCCCCTGCAGCCTATCCACAGGCACAACAGCACTGGGGATCTCTGCTTTCCCAGAGACTCAGCATGTCACGGTGCTCGTTCTCGGCAGTACCTTTTTCTGAAAAGGCAAACGTCTGGCTCCTTCTCCCACAAGGAAGGTGCCAGCCCTGAAAGCTCTTGCAGGTCTTCACTATCCCTCTGCAGCCTATCCACAGGCACAACAGCACTGGGGATCTCTGCTTTCCCAGAGACTCAGCATCTCATGGTGCTCGCTCTCGGCAGAGCCTTTTTCTGAAAAGGCAAATGTCTGGCTCCTTCTCCCACAAGGAAGGTGCCAGCCCTGAAAGCTCTTGCAGGTCTTCACTATCCCTCTGCAGCCTATCTTTAGCCGCAACAGCACTGGGGATCTCTGCTTTCCCAGAGACTCAGCATGTCACGGTGCTCGTTCTCGGCAGAAACTTTTTCTGAAAAGGCAAACGTCTGGCTCCTTCTCCCACAAGGAAGGTGCCAGCCCTGAAAGATCTTGCTGGTCTTCACTATCCCTCTGCAGCCTATCTTTAGCCGCAACAGCACTGGGGATCTCTGCTTTCCCAGAGACTCAGCATGTCACGGTGCACGTTCTCGGCAGAAAGTTTTTCTGAAAAGGCAAACGTCTGGCTCCTTCTCCCACAAGGAAGGTGCCAGCCCTGAAAGATCTTGCTGGTCTTCACCGTCCCCCTGCAGCCTATCCACAGGCACAACAGCACTGGGGATCTCTGCTTTCCCAGAGACTCAGCATGTCACGGTGCTCGCTCTCGGCAGAGCCTTTTTCTGAAAAGGCAAACGTCTGGCTCCTTCTCCCACATGGAAGGTGCCAGCCCTGAAAGATCTTGCTGGTCTTTACTATCCCTCTGCAGCCTATCTTTAGCCGCAACAGCACTGGGGATCTCTGCTTTCCCAGAGACTCAGCATGTCACGGTGCTCGTTCTCGGCAGAAAGTTTTTCTGAAAAGGCAAACATCTGGCTCCTTCTCCCACAAGGAAGGTGCCAGCCCTGAAAGCTCTTGCAGGTCTTCACTATCCCTCTGCAGCCTATCTTTAGCCGCAACAGCACTGGGGATCTCTGCTTTCCCAGAGACTCAGCATGTCACGGTGCTCGTTCTCGGCAGAAACTTTTTCTGAAAAGGCAAACGTCTGGCTCCTTCTCCCACAAGGAAGGTGCCAGCCCTGAAAGATCTTGCTGGTCTTCACCGTCCCCCTGCAGCCTATCCACAGGCACAACAGCACTGGGGATCTCTGCTTTCCCAGAGACTCAGCATGTCACGGTGCTCGTTCTCGGCAGAAACTTTTTCTGAAAAGGCAAACGTCTGGCTCCTTCTCCCACAAGGAAGGTGCCAGCCCTGAAAGATCTTGCTGGTCTTCACTATCCCTCTGCAGCCTATCTTTAGCCGCAACAGCACTGGGGATCTCTGCTTTCCCAGAGACTCAGCATGTCACGGTGCTCGTTCTCGGCCGAAAGTTTTTCTGAAAAGGCAAACGTCTGGCTCCTTCTCCCACAAGGAAGGTGCCAGCCCTGAAAGATCTTGCTGGTCTTCACTATCCCTCTGCAGCCTATCCACAGGCACAACAGCACTGGGGATCTCTGCTTTCCCAGAGACTCAGCATGTCACGGTGCTCGTTCTCGGCAGAAACTTTTTCTAAAAAGGCAAACATCTGGCTCCTTCTCCCACAAGGAAGGTGCCAGCCCTGAAAGATCTTGCTGGTCTTCACTATCCCTCTGCAGCCTATCTTTAGCCGCAACAGCACTGGGGATCTCTGCTTTCCCAGACACTCAGCATGTCACGGTGCTCGTTCTTGGCAGAAAATTTTCTGAAAAAGCAAACGTCTGGCTCCTTCTCCCACAAGGAAGGTGCCAGCCCTGAAAGATCTTGCTGGTCTTCACCGTCCCCCTGCAGCCTATCCACAGGCACAACAGCACTGGGGATCTCTGCTTTCCCAGAGACTCAGCATCTCATGGTGCTCGCTCTCGGCAGAGCCTTTTTCTGAAAAGGCAAACGTCTGGCTCCTTCTCCCACAAGGAAGGTGCCAGCCCTGAAAGCTCTTGCTGGTCTTCACCATCCCCCTACAGCCTATCCACAAGCACAACAGCACTGGGGATCTCTGCTTTCCCAGAGACTCAGCATGTCACGGTGCTCGTTCTCGGCAGAAACTTTTTCTGAAAAGGCAAACGTCTGGCTCCTTCTCCCACAAGGAAGGTGCTAGCCCTGAAAGATCTTGCTGGTCTTCACTATCCCTCTGCAGCCTATCCACAGGCACAACAGCACTGGGGATCTCTGCTTTCCCAGAGACTCAGCATGTCACGGTGCTCGTTCTCGGCAGAAACTTTTTCTGAAAAGGCAAACGTCTGGCTCCTTCTCCCACAAGGAAGGTGCCAGCCCTGAAAGATCTTGCAGGTCTTCACTATCCCTCTGCAGCCTATCTTTAGCCGCAACAGCACTGGGGATCTCTGCTTTCCCAGACACTCAGCATGTCACGGTGCTCGTTCTTGGCAGAAAATTTTCTGAAAAAGCAAACGTCTGGCTCCTTCTCCCACAAGGAAGGTGCCAGCCCTGAAAGATCTTGCTGGTCTTCACCGTCCCCCTGCAGCCTATCCACAGGCACAACAGCACTGGGGATCTCTGCTTTCCCAGAGACTCAGCATCTCATGGTGCTCGCTCTCGGCAGAGCCTTTTTCTGAAAAGGCAAACGTCTGGCTCCTTCTCCCACAAGGAAGGTGCCAGCCCTGAAAGCTCTTGCTGGTCTTCACCATCCCCCTGCAGCCTATCCACAAGCACAACAGCACTGGGGATCTCTGCTTTCCCAGAGACTCAGCATGTCACGGTGCTCGTTCTCGGCAGAAACTTTTTCTGAAAAGGCAAACGTCTGGCTCCTTCTCCCACAAGGAAGGTGCTAGCCCTGAAAGATCTTGCTGGTCTTCACTATCCCTCTGCAGCCTATCCACAGGCACAACAGCACTGGGGATCTCTGCTTTCCCAGAGACTCAGCATGTCACGGTGCTCGTTCTCGGCAGAAACTTTTTCTGAAAAGGCAAACGTCTGGCTCCTTCTCCCACAAGGAAGGTGCCAGCCCTGAAAGATCTTGCAGGTCTTCACTATCCCTCTGCAGCCTATCTTTAGCCGCAACAGCACCGGGGATCTCTGCTTTCATAGAGACTCAGCATGTCACGGTGCTCGTTCTCGGCAGAAACTTTTTCTGAAAAGGCAAACGTCTGGCTCCTTCTCCCACAAGGAAGGTGCCAGCCCTGAAAGATCTTGCTGGTCTTCACCGTCCCCCTGCAGCCTATCCACAGGCACAACAGCACTGGGGATCTCTGCTTTCCCAGAGACTCAGCATGTCACGGTGCTCGCTCTCGGCAGAGCCTTTTTCTGAAAAGGCAAACTTCTGGCTCCTTCTCCCACAAGGAAGGTGCCAGCCCTGAAAGATCTTGCTGGTCTTCACTATCCCTCTGCAGCCTATCTTTAGCCGCAACAGCACTGGGGATCTCTGCTTTCCCAGAGACTCAGCATGTCACGGTGCTCGTTCTCGGCAGAAAGTTTTTCTGAAAAGGCAAACATCTGGCTCCTTCTCCCACAAGGAAGGTGCCAGCCCTGAAAGCTCTTGCAGGTCTTCACTATCCCTCTGCAGCCTATCTTTAGCCGCAACAGCACTGGGGATCTCTGCTTTCCCAGAGACTCAGCATGTCACGGTGCTCGTTCTCGGCAGAAACTTTTTCTGAAAAGGCAAACGTCTGGCTCCTTCTCCCACAAGGAAGGTGCCAGCCCTGAAAGATCTTGCTGGTCTTCACCGTCCCCCTGCAGCCTATCCAAAGGCACAACAGCACTGGGGATCTCTGCTTTCCCAGAGACTCAGCATGTCACGGTGCTCGTTCTCGGCAGAAACTTTTTCTGAAAAGGCAAACGTCTGGCTCCTTCTCCCACAAGGAAGGTGCCAGCCCTGAAAGATCTTGCTGGTCTTCACTATCCCTCTGCAGCCTATCTTTAGCCGCATCAGCACTGGGGATCTCTGCTTTCCCAGAGACTCAGCATGTCACGGTGCTCGTTCTCGGCCGAAAGTTTTTCTGAAAAGGCAAACGTCTGGCTCCTTCTCCCACAAGGAAGGTGCCAGCCCTGAAAGATCTTGCTGGTCTTCACTATCCCTCTGCAGCCTATCCACAGGCACAACAGCACTGGGGATCTCTGCTTTCCCAGAGACTCAGCATGTCACGGTGCTCGTTCTCGGCAGAAACTTTTTCTGAAAAGGCAAACGTCTGGCTCCTTCTCCCACAAGGAAGGTGCCAGCCCTGAAAGATCTTGCTGGTCTTCACTATCCCTCTGCAGCCTATCTTTAGCCGCAACAGCACTGGGGATCTCTGCTTTCCCAGAGACTCAGCATGTCACGGTGCTCGTTCTCGGCAGAAACTTTTTCTGAAAAGGCAAACGTCTGGCTCCTTCTCCCACAAGGAAGGTGCCAGCCCTGAAAGATCTTGCTGGTCTTTACCGTCCCCCTGCAGCCTATCCACAGGCACAACAGCACTGGGGATCTCTGCTTTCCCAGAGACTCAGCATGTCACGGTGCTCGTTCTCGGCAGTACCTTTTTCTGAAAAGGCAAACGTCTGGCTCCTTCTCCCACAAGGAAGGTGCCAGCCCTGAAAGCTCTTGCAGGTCTTCACTATCCCTCTGCAGCCTATCCACAGGCACAACAGCACTGGGGATCTCTGCTTTCCCAGAGACTCAGCATCTCATGGTGCTCGCTCTCGGCAGAGCCTTTTTCTGAAAAGGCAAATGTCTGGCTCCTTCTCCCACAAGGAAGGTGCCAGCCCTGAAAGCTCTTGCAGGTCTTCACTATCCCTCTGCAGCCTATCTTTAGCCGCAACAGCACTGGGGATCTCTGCTTTCCCAGAGACTCAGCATGTCACGGTGCTCGTTCTCGGCAGAAACTTTTTCTGAAAAGGCAAACGTCTGGCTCCTTCTCCCACAAGGAAGGTGCCAGCCCTGAAAGATCTTGCTGGTCTTCACTATCCCTCTGCAGCCTATCTTTAGCCGCAACAGCACTGGGGATCTCTGCTTTCCCAGAGACTCAGCATGTCACGGTGCACGTTCTCGGCAGAAAGTTTTTCTGAAAAGGCAAACGTCTGGCTCCTTCTCCCACAAGGAAGGTGCCAGCCCTGAAAGATCTTGCTGGTCTTCACCGTCCCCCTGCAGCCTATCCACAGGCACAACAGCACTGGGGATCTCTGCTTTCCCAGAGACTCAGCATGTCACGGTGCTCGCTCTCGGCAGAGCCTTTTTCTGAAAAGGCAAACGTCTGGCTCCTTCTCCCACATGGAAGGTGCCAGCCCTGAAAGATCTTGCTGGTCTTTACTATCCCTCTGCAGCCTATCTTTAGCCGCAACAGCACTGGGGATCTCTGCTTTCCCAGAGACTCAGCATGTCACGGTGCTCGTTCTCGGCAGAAAGTTTTTCTCAAAAGGCAAACATCAGGCTCCTTCTCCCACAAGGAAGGTACCAGCCCTGAAAGATCTTGCTGGTCTTCACTATCCCTCTGCAGCCTATCTTTAGCCGCAACAGCACTGGGGATCTCTGCTTTCCCAGAGACTCAGCATGTCACGGTGCTCGTTCTCGGCAGAAACTTTTTCTGAAAAGGCAAACGTCTGGCTCCTTCTCCCACAAGGAAGGTGCCAGCCCTGAAAGATCTTGCTGGTCTTTACCGTCCCCCTGCAGCCTATCCACAGGCACAACAGCACTGGGGATCTCTGCTTTCCCAGAGACTCAGCATGTCACGGTGCTCGTTCTCGGCAGAAACTTTTTCTGAAAAGGCAAACGTCTGGCTCCTTCTCCCACAAGGAAGGTGCCAGCCCTGGAAGCTCTTGCAGGTCCTCACTATCCCTCTGCAGCCTACCTTTAGCCGCAACAGCACCGGGGATCTCTGCTTTCCCAGAGACTCAGCATGTCACGGTGCTCGTTCTCGGCAGAAACTTTTTCTGAAAAGGCAAACGTCTGGCTCCTTCTCCCGCAAGTTAGGTGCCAGCCCTGAAAGATCTTGCTGGTCTTCACCGTCCCCCTGCAGCCTATCCACAGGCACAACAGCACTGGGGATCTCTGCTTTCCCAGAGACTCAGCATCTCATGGTGCTCGCTCTCGGCAGAGCCTTTTTCTGAAAAGGCAAACGTCTGGCTCCTTCTCCCACAAGGAAGTACCAGCCCTGAAAGATCTTGCTGGTCTTCACCGTCCCCCTGCAGCCTATCCACAGGCACAACAGCACTGGGGATCTCTGCTTTCCCAGAGACTCAGCATCTCATGGTGCTCGCTCTCGGCAGAGCCTTTTTCTGAAAAGGCAAACGTCTGGCTCCTTCTCCCACAAGGAAGGTGCCAGCCCTGAAAGCTCTTGCTGGTCTTCACTATCCCTCTGCAGCCTATCTTTAGCCGCAACAGCACTGGGGATCTCTGCTTTCCCAGAGACTCAGCATGTCACGGTGCTCGTTCTCGGCAGAAACTTTTTCTGAAAAGGCAAACGTCTGGCTCCTTCTCCCACAAGGAAGGTGCCAGCCCTGAAAGCTCTTGCTGGTCTTCACCATCCCCCTGCAGCCTATC
Organism: Astur gentilis; assembly: GCF_929443795.1. NCBI lineage: Eukaryota > Metazoa > Chordata > Aves > Accipitriformes > Accipitridae > Astur > Astur gentilis. Next base: position 26,228 of record NW_026060856.1, read on the forward strand.
CACAGGCACAACAGCACTGGGTATCTCTGCTTTCCCAGAGACTCAGCATCTCATGGTGCTCGTTCTCGGCAGAAACTTTTTCTGAAAAGGCAAACGTCTGGCTCCTTCTCCCACAAGGAAGGTGCCCGCCCTGAAAGCTCTTGCTGGTCTTCACTATCCCTCTGCAGCCTATCTTTAGCCTCAACAGCACTGGGGATCTCTGCTTTCCCAGAGACTCAGCATGTCACGGTGCTCGTTCTCGGCAGAAACTTTTTCTGAAAAGGCAAACGTCTGGCTCCTTCTCCCACAAGGAAGGTGCCAGCCCTGAAAGATCTTGCTGGTCTTCACCGTCCCCCTGCAGCCTATCCACAGGCACAACAGCACTGGGGATCTCTGCTTTCCCAGAGACTCAGCATGTCACGGTGCTCGCTCTCGGCAGAGCCTTTTTCTGAAAAGGCAAACGTCTGGCTCCTTCTCCCACAAGGAAGGTGCCAGCCCTGAAAGCTCTTGCTGGTCTTCACTATCCCTCTGCTGCCTATCTTTAGCCGCAACAGCACTGGGGATCTCTGCTTTCCCAGAGACTCAGCATGTCACGGTGCTCGTTCTCGGCAGAAACTTTTTCTGAAAAGGCAAACGTCTGGCTCCTTCTCCCACAAGGAAGGTACCAGCCCTGAAAGATCTTGCTGGTCTTCACTATCCCTCTGCAGCCTATCTTTAGCCGCAACAGCACTGGGGATCTCTGCTTTCCCAGAGACTCAGCATGTCACGGTGCTCGTTCTCGGCAGAAACTTTTTCTGAAAAGGCAAACGTCTGGCTCCTTCTCCCACAAGGAAGGTGCCAGCCCTGAAAGATCTTGCTGGTCTTCACCGTCCCCCTGCAGCCTATCCACAGGCACAACAGCACTGGGGATCTCTGCTTTCCCAGAGACTCAGCATCTCATGGTGCTCGCTCTCGGCAGAGCCTTTTTCTGAAAAGGCAAACGTCTGGCTCCTTCTCCCACAAGGAAGGTGCCATCCCTGAAAGCTCTTGCAGGTCTTCACTATCCCTCTGCAGCCTATCTATAGCCGCAACAGCACTGGGGATCTCTGCTTTCCCAGAGACTCAGCATGTCACGGTGCTCGTTCTCGGCAGAAACTTTTTCTGAAAAGGCAAACGTCTGGCTCCTTCTCCCACAAGGAAGGTGCCAGCCCTGAAAGATCTTGCTGGTCTTCACTATCCCTCTGCAGCCTACCTTTAGCCGCAACAGCACCGGGGATCTCTGCTTTCCCAGAGACTCAGCATGTCACGGTGCTCGTTCTCGGCAGAAACTTTTTCTGAAAAGGCAAACGTCTGGCTCCTTCTCCCACAAGGAAGGTGCCCGCCCTGAAAGCTCTTGCTGGTCTTCACTATCCCTCTGCAGCCTATCTTTAGCCTCAACAGCACTGGGGATCTCTGCTTTCCCAGCGACTCAGCATGTCACGGTGCTCGTTCTCGGCAGAAACTTTTTCTGAAAAGGCAAACGTCTGGCTCCTTCTCCCACAAGGAAGGTGCCAGCCCTGAAAGATCTTGCTGGTCTTCACCGTCCCCCTGCAGCCTATCCACAGGCACAACAGCACTGGGGATCTCTGCTTTCCCAGAGACTCAGCATGTCACGGTGCTCGCTCTCGGCAGAGCCTTTTTCTGAAAAGGCAAACGTCTGGCTCCTTCTCCCACAAGGAAGGTGCCAGCCCTGAAAGCTCTTGCTGGTCTTCACTATCCCTCTGCTGCCTATCTTTAGCCGCAACAGCACTGGGGATCTCTGCTTTCCCAGAGACTCAGCATGTCACGGTGCTCGTTCTCGGCAGAAACTTTTTCTGAAAAGGCAAACGTCTGGCTCCTTCTCCCACAAGGAAGGTACCAGCCCTGAAAGATCTTGCTGGTCTTCACTATCCCTCTGCAGCCTATCCACAGGCACAACAGCACTGGGGATCTCTGCTTTCCCAGAGACTCAGCATGTCACGGTGCTCGTTCTCGGCAGAAACTTTTTCTGAAAAGGCAAACGTCTGGCTCCTTCTCCCACAAGGAAGGTGCCAGCCCTGAAAGATCTTGCTGGTCTTCACCGTCCCCCTGCAGCCTATCCACAGGCACAACAGCACTGGGGATCTCTGCTTTCCCAGAGACTCAGCATGTCACGGTGCTCGTTCTCGGCAGAAACTTTTTTTGAAAAGGCAAACGTCTGGCTCCTTCTCCCACAAGGAAGGTGCCAACCCTGAAAGCTCTTGCAGGTCTTCACTATCCCTCTGCAGCCTATCTTTAGCCGCAACAGCACTGGGGATCTCTGCTTTTCCAGAGACTCAGCATGTCACGGTGCTCGTTCTCGGCAGAAACTTTTTCTGAAAAGGCAAACGTCTGGCTCCTTCTCCCACAAGGAAGGTGCCAGCCCTGAAAGATCTTGCTGGTCTTCACCGTCCCCCTGCAGCCTATCCACAGGCACAACAGCACTGGGGATCTCTGCTTTCCCAGAGACTCAGCATGTCACGGTGCTCGCTCTCGGCAGAGCCTTTTTCTGAAAAGGCAAACGTCTGGCTCCTTCTCCCACAAGGAAGGTGCCAGCCCTGAAAGATCTTGCTGGTCTTCACTATCCCTCTGCAGCCTATCTTTAGCCGCAACAGCACTGGGGATCTCTGCTTTCCCAGAGACTCAGCATGTCACGGTGCTCGTTCTCGGCAGAAAGTTTTTCTGAAAAGGCAAACGTCTGGCTCCTTCTCCCACAAGGAAGGTGCCAGCCCTGAAAGCTCTTGCAGGTCTTCACTATCCCTCTGCAGCCTATCCACAGGCACAACAGCACTGGGGATCTCTGCTTTCCTAGAGACTCAGCATGTCACGGTGCTCGTTTTCGGCAGAAACTTTTTCTGAAAAGGCAAACGTCTGGCTCCTTCTCCCACAAGGAAGGTGCCAGCCCTGAAAGCTCTTGCAGGTCTTCACTATCCCTCTGCAGCCTATCTTTATTCGCAACAGCACTGGGGATCTCTGCTTTCCCAGAGACTCAGCATGTCACGGTGCTCGTTCTCGGCAGAAACTTTTTCTGAAAAGGCAAACGTCTGGCTCCTTCTCCCACAAGGAAGGTGCCAGCCCTGAAAGATCTTGCTGGTCTTCACCGTCCCCCTGCAGCCTATCCACAGGCACAACAGCACTGGGGATCTCTGCTTTCCCAGAGACTCAGCATGTCACGGTGCTCGTTCTCGGCAGTACCTTTTTCTGAAAAGGCAAACGTCTGGCTCCTTCTCCCACAAGGAAGGTGCCAGCCCTGAAAGCTCTTGCAGGTCTTCACTATCCCTCTGCAGCCTATCCACAGGCACAACAGCACTGGGGATCTCTGCTTTCCCAGAGACTCAGCATCTCATGGTGCTCGCTCTCGGCAGAGCCTTTTTCTGAAAAGGCAAATGTCTGGCTCCTTCTCCCACAAGGAAGGTGCCAGCCCTGAAAGCTCTTGCAGGTCTTCACTATCCCTCTGCAGCCTATCTTTAGCCGCAACAGCACTGGGGATCTCTGCTTTCCCAGAGACTCAGCATGTCACGGTGCTCGTTCTCGGCAGAAACTTTTTCTGAAAAGGCAAACGTCTGGCTCCTTCTCCCACAAGGAAGGTGCCAGCCCTGAAAGATCTTGCTGGTCTTCACTATCCCTCTGCAGCCTATCTTTAGCCGCAACAGCACTGGGGATCTCTGCTTTCCCAGAGACTCAGCATGTCACGGTGCACGTTCTCGGCAGAAAGTTTTTCTGAAAAGGCAAACGTCTGGCTCCTTCTCCCACAAGGAAGGTGCCAGCCCTGAAAGATCTTGCTGGTCTTCACCGTCCCCCTGCAGCCTATCCACAGGTACAACAGCACTGGGTATCTCTGCTTTCCCAGAGACTCAGCATGTCACGGTGCTCGCTCTCGGCAGAGCCTTTTTCTGAAAAGGCAAACGTCTGGCTCCTTCTCCCACATGGAAGGTGCCAGCCCTGAAAGATCTTGCTGGTCTTTACTATCCCTCTGCAGCCTATCTTTAGCCGCAACAGCACTGGGGATCTCTGCTTTCCCAGAGACTCAGCATGTCACGGTGCTCGTTCTCGGCAGAAAGTTTTTCTCAAAATGCAAACATCAGGCTCCTTCTCCCACAAGGAAGGTGCCAGCCCTGAAAGCTCTTGCAGGTCTTCACTATCCCTCTGCAGCCTATCTTTAGCCGCAACAGCACTGGGGATCTCTGCTTTCCCAGAGACTCAGCATGTCACGGTGCTCGTTCTCGGCAGAAACTTTTTCTGAAAAGGCAAACGTCTGGCTCCTTCTCCCACAAGGAAGGTGCCAGCCCTGGAAGCTCTTGCAGGTCCTCACTATCCCTCTGCAGCCTACCTTTAGCCGCAACAGCACCGGGGATCTCTGCTTTCCCAGAGACTCAGCATGTCACGGTGCTCGTTCTCGGCAGAAACTTTTTCTGAAAAGGCAAACGTCTGGCTCCTTCTCCCGCAAGGAAGGTGCCAGCCCTGAAAGATCTTGCTGGTCTTCACCGTCCCCCTGCAGCCTATCCACAGGCACAACAGCACTGGGGATCTCTGCTTTCCCAGAGACTCAGCATGTCACGGTGCTCGCTCTCGGCAGAGCCTTTTTCTGAAAAGGCAAACGTCTGGCTCCTTCTCCCACAAGGAAGGTGCCAGCCCTGAAAGATCTTGCTGGTCTTCACTATCCCTCTGCAGCCTATCTTTAGCCGCAACAGCACTGGGGATCTCTGCTTTCCCAGAGACTCAGCATGTCACGGTGCTCGTTCTCGGCAGAAACTTTTTCTGAAAAGGCAAACGTCTGGCTCCTTCTCCCACAAGGAAGGTGCCAGCCCTGAAAGCTCTTGCAGGTCTTCACTATCCCTCTGCAGCCTATCCACAGGCACAACAGCACTGGGGATCTCTGCTTTCCTAGAGACTCAGCATGTCACGGTGCTCGTTTTCGGCAGAAACTTTTTCTGAAAAGGCAAACGTCTGGCTCCTTCTCCCACAAGGAAGGTGCCAGCCCTGAAAGCTCTTGCAGGTCTTCACTATCCCTCTGCAGCCTATCTTTATTCGCAACAGCACTGGGGATCTCTGCTTTCCCAGAGACTCAGCATGTCACGGTGCTCGTTCTCGGCAGAAACTTTTTCTGAAAAGGCAAACGTCTGGCTCCTTCTCCCACAAGGAAGGTGCCAGCCCTGAAAGATCTTGCTGGTCTTTACCGTCCCCCTGCAGCCTATCCACAGGCACAACAGCACTGGGGATCTCTGCTTTCCCAGAGACTCAGCATGTCACGGTGCTCGTTCTCGGCAGTACCTTTTTCTGAAAAGGCAAATGTCTGGCTCCTTCTCCCACAAGGAAGGTGCCAGCCCTGAAAGATCTTGCAGGTCTTCACTATCCCTCTGCAGCCTATCTTTAGCTGCAACAGCACTGGGGATCTCTGCTTTCCCAGAGACTCAGCATGTCACGGTGCTCGTTCTCGGCAGAAACTTTTTCTGAAAAGGCAAACGTCTGGCTCCTTCTCCCACAAGGAAGGTGCCAGCCCTGAAAGATCTTGCTGGTCTTCACTATCCCTCTGCAGCCTATCTTTAGCCGCAACAGCACTGGGGATCTCTGCTTTCCCAGAGACTCAGCATGTCACGGTGCACGTTCTCGGCAGAAAGTTTTTCTGAAAAGGCAAACGTCTGGCTCCTTCTCCCACAAGGAAGGTGCCAGCCCTGAAAGATCTTGCTGGTCTTCACCGTCCCCCTGCAGCCTATCCACAGGTACAACAGCACTGGGTATCTCTGCTTTCCCAGAGACTCAGCATGTCACGGTGCTCGCTCTCGGCAGAGCCTTTTTCTGAAAAGGCAAACGTCTGGCTCCTTCTCCCACATGGAAGGTGCCAGCCCTGAAAGATCTTGCTGGTCTTTACTATCCCTCTGCAGCCTATCTTTAGCCGCAACAGCACTGGGGATCTCTGCTTTCCCAGAGACTCAGCATGTCACGGTGCTCGTTCTCGGCAGAAAGTTTTTCTCAAAATGCAAACATCAGGCTCCTTCTCCCACAAGGAAGGTGCCAGCCCTGAAAGCTCTTGCAGGTCTTCACTATCCCTCTGCAGCCTATCTTTAGCCGCAACAGCACTGGGGATCTCTGCTTTCCCAGAGACTCAGCATGTCACGGTGCTCGTTCTCGGCAGAAACTTTTTCTGAAAAGGCAAACGTCTGGCTCCTTCTCCCACAAGGAAGGTGCCAGCCCTGGAAGCTCTTGCAGGTCCTCACTATCCCTCTGCAGCCTACCTTTAGCCGCAACAGCACCGGGGATCTCTGCTTTCCCAGAGACTCAGCATGTCACGGTGCTCGTTCTCGGCAGAAACTTTTTCTGAAAAGGCAAACGTCTGGCTCCTTCTCCCGCAAGGAAGGTGCCAGCCCTGAAAGATCTTGCTGGTCTTCACCGTCCCCCTGCAGCCTATCCACAGGCACAACAGCACTGGGGATCTCTGCTTTCCCAGAGACTCAGCATCTCATGGTGCTCGCTCTCGGCAGAGCCTTTTTCTGAAAAGGCAAACGTCTGGCTCCTTCTCCCACAAGGAAGGTACCAGCCCTGAAAGATCTTGCTGGTCTTCACCGTCCCCCTGCAGCCTATCCACAGGCACAACAGCACTGGGGATCTCTGCTTTCCCAGAGACTCAGCATCTCATGGTGCTCGCTCTCGGCAGAGCCTTTTTCTGAAAAGGCAAACGTCTGGCTCCTTCTCCCACAAGGAAGGTGCCAGCCCTGAAAGCTCTTGCTGGTCTTCACTATCCCTCTGCAGCCTATCTTTAGCCGCAACAGCACTGGGGATCTCTGCTTTCCCAGAGACTCAGCATGTCACGGTGCTCGTTCTCGGCAGAAACTTTTTCTGAAAAGGCAAACGTCTGGCTCCTTCTCCCACAAGGAAGGTGCCAGCCCTGAAAGATCTTGCTGGTCTTCACCGTCCCCCTGCAGCCTATCCACAGGCACAACAGCACTGGGGATCTCTGCTTTCCCAGAGACTCAGCATCTCATGGTGCTCGTTCTCAGCAGAAACTTTTTCTGAAAAGGCAAACGTCTGGCTCCTTCTCCCACAAGGAAGGTGCCCGCCCTGAAAGCTCTTGCTGGTCTTCACTATCCCTCTGCAGCCTATCTTTAGCCTCAACAGCACTGGGGATCTCTGCTTTCCCAGCGACTCAGCATGTCACGGTGCTCGTTCTCGGCAGAAACTTTTTCTGAAAAGGCAAACGTCTGGCTCCTTCTCCCACAAGGAAGGTGCCAGCCCTGAAAGATCTTGCTGGTCTTCACCGTCCCCCTGCAGCCTATCCACAGGCACAACAGCACTGGGGATCTCTGCTTTCCCAGAGACTCAGCATGTCACGGTGCTCGCTCTCGGCAGAGCCTTTTTCTGAAAAGGCAAACGTCTGGCTCCTTCTCCCACAAGGAAGGTGCCAGCCCTGAAAGCTCTTGCTGGTCTTCACTATCCCTCTGCTGCCTATCTTTAGCCGCAACAGCACTGGGGATCTCTGCTTTCCCAGAGACTCAGCATGTCACGGTGCTCGTTCTCGGCAGAAACTTTTTCTGAAAAGGCAAACGTCTGGCTCCTTCTCCCACAAGGAAGGTACCAGCCATGAAAGATCTTGCTGGTCTTCACCGTCCCCCTGCAGCCTATCCACAGGCACAACAGCACTGGGGATCTCTGCTTTCCCAGAGACTCAGCATGTCACGGTGCTCGCTCTCGGCAGAAACTTTTTCTGAGAAGGCAAACGTCTGGCTCCTTCTCCCACAAGGAAGGTACCAGCCCTGAAAGATCTTGCTGGTCTTCACCGTCCCCCTGCAGCCTATCCACAGGCACAACAGCACTGGGGATCTCTGCTTTCCCAGAGACTCAGCATCTCATGGTGCTCGCTCTCGGCAGAGCCTTTTTCTGAAAAGGCAAACGTCTGGCTCCTTCTCCCACAAGGAAGGTGCCAGCCCTGAAAGCTCTTGCTGGTCTTCACTATCCCTCTGCAGCCTATCTTTAGCCGCAACAGCACTGGGGATCTCTGCTTTCCCAGAGACTCAGCATGTCACGGTGCTCGTTCTCGGCAGAAACTTTTTCTGAAAAGGCAAACGTCTGGCTCCTTCTCCCACAAGGAAGGTGCCAGCCCTGAAAGATCTTGCTGGTCTTCACCGTCCCCCTGCAGCCTATCCACAGGCACAACAGCACTGGGGATCTCTGCTTTCCCAGAGACTCAGCATCTCATGGTGCTCGTTCTCGGCAGAAACTTTTTCTGAAAAGGCAAACGTCTGGCTCCTTCTCCCACAAGGAAGGTGCCCGCCCTGAAAGCTCTTGCTGGTCTTCACTATCCCTCTGCAGCCTATCTTTAGCCTCAACAGCACTGGGGATCTCTGCTTTCCCAGCGACTCAGCATGTCACGGTGCTCGTTCTCGGCAGAAACTTTTTCTGAAAAGGCAAACGTCTGGCTCCTTCTCCCACAAGGAAGGTGCCAGCCCTGAAAGATCTTGCTGGTCTTCACCGTCCCCCTGCAGCCTATCCACAGGCACAACAGCACTGGGGATCTCTGCTTTCCCAGAGACTCAGCATGTCACGGTGCTCGCTCTCGGCAGAGCCTTTTTCTGAAAAGGCAAACGTCTGGCTCCTTCTCCCACAAGGAAGGTGCCAGCCCTGAAAGCTCTTGCTGGTCTTCACTATCCCTCTGCTGCCTATCTTTAGCCGCAACAGCACTGGGGATCTCTGCTTTCCCAGAGACTCAGCATGTCACGGTGCTCGTTCTCGGCAGAAACTTTTTCTGAAAAGGCAAACGTCTGGCTCCTTCTCCCACAAGGAAGGTACCAGCCCTGAAAGATCTTGCTGGTCTTCACTATCCCTCTGCAGCCTATCCACAGGCACAACAGCACTGGGGATCTCTGCTTTCCCAGAGACTCAGCATGTCACGGTGCTCGTTCTCGGCAGAAACTTTTTCTGAAAAGGCAAACGTCTGGCTCCTTCTCCCACAAGGAAGGTGCCAGCCCTGAAAGATCTTGCTGGTCTTCACCGTCCCCCTGCAGCCTATCCACAGGCACAACAGCACTGGGGATCTCTGCTTTCCCAGAGACTCAGCATGTCACGGTGCTCGTTCTCGGCAGAAACTTTTTTTGAAAAGGCAAACGTCTGGCTCCTTCTCCCACAAGGAAGGTGCCAACCCTGAAAGCTCTTGCAGGTCTTCACTATCCCTCTGCAGCCTATCTTTAGCCGCAACAGCACTGGGGATCTCTGCTTTTCCAGAGACTCAGCATGTCACGGTGCTCGTTCTCGGCAGAAACTTTTTCTGAAAAGGCAAACGTCTGGCTCCTTCTCCCACAAGGAAGGTGCCAGCCCTGAAAGATCTTGCTGGTCTTCACCGTCCCCCTGCAGCCTATCAACAGGCACAACAGCACTGGGGATCTCTGCTTTCCCAGAGACTCAGCATGTCACAGTGCTCGCTCTCGGCAGAGCCTTTTTCTGAAAAGGCAAACGTCTGGCTCCTTCTCCCACAAGGAAGGTGCCAGCCCTGAAAGATCTTGCTGGTCTTCACTATCCCTCTGCAGCCTATCTTTAGCCGCAACAGCACTGGGGATCTCTGCTTTCCCAGAGACTCAGCATGTCACGGTGCTCGTTCTCGGCAGAAACTTTTTCTGAAAAGGCAAACGTCTGGCTCCTTCTCCCACAAGGAAGGTGCCAGCCCTGAAAGCTCTTGCAGGTCTTCACTATCCCTCTGCAGCCTATCTTTAGCCGCAACAGCACCGGGGATCTCTGCTTTCCTAGAGACTCAGCATGTCACGGTGCTCGTTTTCGGCAGAAACTTTTTCTGAAAAGGCAAACGTCTGGCTCCTTCTCCCACAAGGAAGGTGCCAGCCCTGAAAGATCTTGCTGGTCTTCACCGTCCCCCTGCAGCCTATCCACAGGCACAACAGCACTGGGGATCTCTGCTTTCCCAGAGACTCAGCATCTCATGGTGCTCGCTCTCGGCAGAGCCTTTTTCTGAAAAGGCAAACGTCTGGCTCCTTCTCCCACAAGGAAGGTGACAGCCCTGAAAGATCTTGCTGGTCTTCACAATCCCTCTGCAGCCTATCTTTAGCCGCAACAGCACTGGGGATCTCTGCTTTCCCAGAGACTCAGCATGTCACGGTGCTCGTTCTCGGCAGAAACTTTTTCTGAAAAGGCAAACGTCTGGCTCCTTCTCCCACAAGGAAGGTGCCAGCCCTGAAAGCTCTTGCAGGTCTTCACTATCCCTCTGCAGCCTATCTTTAGCCGCAACAGCACCGGGGATCTCTGCTTTCCCAGAGACTCAGCATGTCACGGTGCTCGTTCTCGGCAGAAACTTTTTCTGAAAAGGCAAACGTCTGGCTCCTTCTCCCACAAGGAAGGTGCCAGCCCTGAAAGCTCTTGCAGGTCTTCACTATCCCTCTGCAGCCTATCTTTATTCGCAACAGCACTGGGGATCTCTGCTTTCCCAGAGACTCAGCATGTCACGGTACTCGTTCTCGGCAGAAACTTTTTCTGAAAAGGCAAACGTCTGGCTCCTTCTCCCACAAGGAAGGTGCCAGCCCTGAAAGCTCTTGCAGGTCTTCACTATCCCTCTGCAGCCTACCTATAGCCGCAACAGCACTGGGGATCTCTGCTTTCCCAGAGACTCAGCATCTCATGGTGCTCGCTCTCGGCAGAGCCTTTTTCTGAAAAGGCAAACGTCTGGCTCCTTCTCCCACAAGGAAGGTGCCAGCCCTGAAAGCTCTTGCAGGTCTTCACTATCCCTCTGCAGCCTATCTTTAGCCGCAACAGCACTGGGGATCTCTGCTTTCCCAGAGACTCAGCATGTCACGGTGCTCGTTCTCGGCAGAAAGTTTTTCTGAAAAGGCAAACGTCTGGCTCCTTCTCCCACAAGGAAGGTGCCAGCCCTGAAAGCTCTTGCAGGTCTTCACTATCCCTCTGCAGCCTATCTTTAGCCGCAACAGCACCGGGGATCTCTGCTTTCCTAGAGACTCAGCATGTCACGGTGCTCGTTTTCGGCAGAAACTTTTTCTGAAAAGGCAAACGTCTGGCTCCTTCTCCCACAAGGAAGGTGCCAGCCCTGAAAGATCTTGCTGGTCTTCACCGTCCCCCTGCAGCCTATCCACAGGCACAACAGCACTGGGTATCTCTGCTTTCCCAGAGACTCAGCATCTCATGGTGCTCGCTCTCGGCAGAGCCTTTTTCTGAAAAGGCAAACGTCTGGCTCCTTCTCCCACAAGGAAGGTGCCAGCCCTGAAAGATCTTGCTGGTCTTCACTATCCCTCTGCAGCCTATCTTTAGCCGCAACAGCACTGGGGATCTCTGCTTTCCCAGAGACTCAGCATGTCACGGTGCTCGTTCTCGGCAGAAACTTTTTCTGAAAAGGCAAACGTCTGGCTCCTTCTCCCACAAGGAAGGTGCCAGCCCTGAAAGCTCTTGCAGGTCTTCACTATCCCTCTGCAGCCTATCTTTAGCCGCAACAGCACCGGGGATCTCTGCTTTCCCAGAGACTCAGCATGTCACGGTGCTCGTTCTCGGCAGAAACTTTTTCTGAAAAGGCAAACGTCTGGCTCCTTCTCCCACAAGGAAGGTGCCAGCCCTGAAAGCTCTTGCAGGTCTTCACTATCCCTCTGCAGCCTATCTTTATTCGCAACAGCACTGGGGATCTCTGCTTTCCCAGAGACTCAGCATGTCACGGTACTCGTTCTCGGCAGAAACTTTTTCTGAAAAGGCAAACGTCTGGCTCCTTCTCCCACAAGGAAGGTGCCAGCCCTGAAAGCTCTTGCAGGTCTTCACTATCCCTCTGCAGCCTACCTATAGCCGCAACAGCACTGGGGATCTCTGCTTTCCCAGAGACTCAGCATCTCATGGTGCTCGCTCTCGGCAGAGCCTTTTTCTGAAAAGGCAAACGTCTGGCTCCTTCTCCCACAAGGAAGGTGCCAGCCCTGAAAGCTCTTGCAGGTCTTCACTATCCCTCTGCAGCCTATCTTTAGCCGCAACAGCACTGGGGATCTCTGCTTTCCCAGAGACTCAGCATGTCACGGTGCTCGTTCTCGGCAGAAACTTTTTCTGAAAAGGCAAACGTCTGGCTCCTTCTCCCACAAGGAAGGTGCCAGCCCTGAAAGATCTTGCTGGTCTTCACCGTCCCCCTGCAGCCTATCCACAGGCACAACAGCACTGGGGATCTCTGCTTTCCCAGAGACTCAGCATCTCATGGTGCTCGCTCTCGGCAGAAACTTTTTCTGAAAAGGCAAACGTCTGGCTCCTTCTCCCACAAGGAAGGTGCCAGCCCTGAAAGCTCTTGCAGGTCTTCACTATCCCTCTGCAGCCTATCTATAGCCGCAACAGCACTGGGGATCTCTGCTTTCCCAGAGACTCAGCATGTCACGGTGCTCGTTCTCGGCAGAAACTTTTTCTGAAAAGGCAAACGTCTGGCTCCTTCTCCCACAAGGAAGGTGCCAGCCCTGAAAGATCTTGCTGGTCTTCACCGTCCCCCTGCAGCCTATCCACAGGCACAACAGCACTGGGGATCTCTGCTTTCCCAGAGACTCAGCATCTCATGGTGCTCGCTCTCGGCAGAAACTTTTTCTGAAAAGGCAAACGTCTGGCTCCTTCTCCCACAAGGAAGGTGCCAGCCCTGAAAGATCTTGCTGGTCTTCACCGTCCCCCTGCAGCCTATCCACAGGCACAACAGCACTGGGGATCTCTGCTTTCCCAGAGACTCAGCATCTCATGGTGCTCGCTCTCGGCAGAAACTTTTTCTGAAAAGGCAAACGTCTGGCTCCTTCTCCCACAAGGAAGGTGCCAGCCCTGAAAGCTCTTGCTGGTCTTCACTATCCCTCTGCAGCCTATCTATAGCCGCAACAGCACTGGGGATCTCTGCTTTCCCAGAGACTCAGCATGTCACGGTGCTCGTTCTCGGCAGAAACTTTTTCTGAAAAGGCAAACGTCTGGCTCCTTCTCCCACAAGGAAGGTGCCAGCCCTGAAAGATCTTGCTGGTCTTCACCGTCCCCCTGCAGCCTATCCACAGGCACAACAGCACTGGGGATCTCTGCTTTCCCAGAGACTCAGCATGTCACGGTGCTCGCTCTCGGCAGAGCCTTTTTCTGAAAAGGCAAACGTCTGGCTCCTTCTCCCACAAGGAAGGTGCCAGCCCTGAAAGCTCTTGCTGGTCTTCACCGTCCCCCTGCAGCCTATCCACAGGCACAACAGCACTGGGGATCTCTGCTTTCCCAGAGACTCAGCATGTCACGGTGCTCGTTCTCGGCAGAACCTTTTTCTGAAAAGGCAAACGTCTGGCTCCTTCTCCCACAAGGAAGGTGCCAGCCCTGAAAGCTCTTGCTGGTCTTCACCGTCCCCCTGCAGCCTATCCACAGGCACAACAGCACTGGGGATCTCTGCTTTCCCAGAGACTCAGCATGTCACGGTGCTCGTTCTCGGCAGAAACTTTTTCTGAAAAGGCAAACGTCTGGCTCCTTCTCCCACAAGGAAGGTGCCAGCCCTGAAAGATCTTGCTGGTCTTCACCGTCCCCCTGCAGCCTATCAACAGGCACAACAGCACTGGGGATCTCTGCTTTCCCAGAGACTCAGCATCTCATGGTGCTCGCTCTCGGCAGAGCCTTTTTCTGAAAAGGCAAACGTCTGGCTCCTTCTCCCACAAGGAAGGTGCCAGCCCTGAAAGCTCTTGCTGGTCTTCACTATCCCTCTGCAGCCTATCTTTAGCCGCAACAGCACTGGGGATCTCTGCTTTCCCAGAGACTCAGCATGTCACGGTGCTCGTTCTCGGCAGAAACTTTTTCTGAAAAGGCAAACGTCTGGCTCCTTCTCCCACAAGGAAGGTGCCAGCCCTGAAAGCTCTTGCTGGTCTTCACTATCCCTCTGCTGCCTATCTTTAGCCGCAACAGCACTGGGGATCTCTGCTTTCCCAGAGACTCAGCATGTCACGGTGCTCGTTCTCGGCAGAAACTTTTTCTGAAAAGGCAAACGTCTGGCTCCTTCTCCCACAAGGAAGGTGCCAGCCCTGAAAGCTCTTGCTGGTCTTCACTATCCCTCTGCAGCCTATCTTTAGCCGCAACAGAACTGGGGATCTCTGCTTTCCCAGAGACTCAGCATGTCACGGTGCTCGCTCTCGGCAGAGCCTTTTTCTGAAAAGGCAAACGTCTGGCTCCTTCTCCCACAAGGAAGGTGCCAGCCCTGAAAGCTCTTGCAGGTCTTCACTATCCCTCTGCAGCCTATCTTTAGCCGCAACAGCACTGGGGATCTCTGCTTTCCCAGAGACTCAGCATGTCACGGTGCTCGTTCTCGGCAGAAAGTTTTTCTGAAAAGGCAAACGTCTGGCTCCTTCTCCCACAAGGAAGGTGCCAGCCCTGAAAGATCTTGCTGGTCTTCACCGTCCCCCTGCAGCCTATCCACAGGCACAACAGCACTGGGGATCTCTGCTTTCCCAGAGACTCAGCATGTCACGGTGCTCGCTCTCGGCAGAGCCTTTTTCTGAAAAGGCAAACGTCTGGCTCCTTCTCCCACAAGGAAGGTGCCAGCCCTGAAAGATCTTGCTGGTCTTCACTATCCCTCTGCAGCCTATCTTTAGCCGCAACAGCACTGGGGATCTCTGCTTTCCCAGAGACTCAGCATGTCACGGTGCTCGTTCTCGGCAGAAAGTTTTTCTGAAAAGGCAAACGTCTGGCTCCTTCTCCCACAAGGAAGGTGCCAGCCCTGAAAGCTCTTGCAGGTCTTCACTATCCCTCTGCAGCCTATCTTTAGCCGCAACAGCACCGGGGATCTCTGCTTTCCTAGAGACTCAGCATGTCACGGTGCTCGTTTTCGGCAGAAACTTTTTCTGAAAAGGCAAACGTCTGGCTCCTTCTCCCACAAGGAAGGTGCCAGCCCTGAAAGATCTTGCTGGTCTTCACCGTCCCCCTGCAGCCTATCCACAGGCACAACAGCACTGGGGATCTCTGCTTTCCCAGAGACTCAGCATCTCATGGTGCTCGCTCTCGGCAGAGCCTTTTTCTGAAAAGGCAAACGTCTGGCTCCTTCTCCCACAAGGAAGGTGCCAGCCCTGAAAGATCTTGCTGGTCTTCACTATCCCTCTGCAGCCTATCTTTAGCCGCAACAGCACTGGGGATCTCTGCTTTCCCAGAGACTCAGCATGTCACGGTGCTCGTTCTCGGCAGAAACTTTTTCTGAAAAGGCAAACGTCTGGCTCCTTCTCCCACAAGGAAGGTGCCAGCCCTGAAAGCTCTTGCAGGTCTTCACTATCCCTCTGCAGCCTATCTTTAGCCGCAACAGCACCGGGGATCTCTGCTTTCCCAGAGACTCAGCATGTCACGGTGCTCGTTCTCGGCAGAAACTTTTTCTGAAAAGGCAAACGTCTGGCTCCTTCTCCCACAAGGAAGGTGCCAGCCCTGAAAGCTCTTGCAGGTCTTCACTATCCCTCTGCAGCCTATCTTTATTCGCAACAGCACTGGGGATCTCTGCTTTCCCAGAGACTCAGCATGTCACGGTACTCGTTCTCGGCAGAAACTTTTTCTGAAAAGGCAAACGTCTGGCTCCTTCTCCCACAAGGAAGGTGCCAGCCCTGAAAGCTCTTGCAGGTCTTCACTATCCCTCTGCAGCCTACCTATAGCCGCAACAGCACTGGGGATCTCTGCTTTCCCAGAGACTCAGCATCTCATGGTGCTCGCTCTCGGCAGAGCCTTTTTCTGAAAAGGCAAACGTCTGGCTCCTTCTCCCACAAGGAAGGTGCCAGCCCTGAAAGCTCTTGCAGGTCTTCACTATCCCTCTGCAGCCTATCTTTAGCCGCAACAGCACTGGGGATCTCTGCTTTCCCAGAGACTCAGCATGTCACGGTGCTCGTTCTCGGCAGAAACTTTTTCTGAAAAGGCAAACGTCTGGCTCCTTCTCCCACAAGGAAGGTGCCAGCCCTGAAAGATCTTGCTGATCTTCACCGTCCCCCTGCAGCCTATCCACAGGCACAACAGCACTGGGGATCTCTGCTTTCCCAGAGACTCAGCATCTCATGGTGCTCGCTCTCGGCAGAAACTTTTTCTGAAAAGGCAAACGTCTGGCTCCTTCTCCCACAAGGAAGGTGCCAGCCCTGAAAGCTCTTGCTGGTCTTCACTATCCCTCTGCAGCCTATCTATAGCCGCAACAGCACTGGGGATCTCTGCTTTCCCAGAGACTCAGCATGTCACGGTGCTCGTTCTCGGCAGAAACTTTTTCTGAAAAGGCAAACGTCTGGCTCCTTCTCCCACAAGGAAGGTGCCAGCCCTGAAAGATCTTGCTGGTCTTCACCGTCCCCCTGCAGCCTATCCACAGGCACAACAGCACTGGGGATCTCTGCTTTCCCAGAGACTCAGCATGTCACGGTGCTCGCTCTCGGCAGAGCCTTTTTCTGAAAAGGCAAACGTCTGGCTCCTTCTCCCACAAGGAAGGTGCCAGCCCTGAAAGCTCTTGCTGGTCTTCACCGTCCCCCTGCAGCCTATCCACAGGCACAACAGCACTGGGGATCTCTGCTTTCCCAGAGACTCAGCATGTCACGGTGCTCGTTCTCGGCAGAACCTTTTTCTGAAAAGGCAAACGTCTGGCTCCTTCTCCCACAAGGAAGGTGCCAGCCCTGAAAGATCTTGCTGGTCTTCACCGTCCCCCTGCAGCCTATCCACAGGCACAACAGCACTGGGGATCTCTGCTTTCCCAGAGACTCAGCATGTCACGGTGCTCGCTCTCGGCAGAGCCTTTTTCTGAAAAGGCAAACGTCTGGCTCCTTCTCCCACAAGGAAGGTGCCAGCCCTGAAAGATCTTGCTGGTCTTCACCGTCCCCCTGCAGCCTATCCACAGGCACAACAGCACTGGGGATCTCTGCTTTCCCAGAGACTCAGCATGTCACGGTGCTCGTTCTCGGCAGAACCTTTTTCTGAAAAGGCAAACGTCTGGCTCCTTCTCCCACAAGGAAGGTGCCAGCCCTGAAAGATCTTGCTGGTCTTCACCGTCCCCCTGCAGCCTATCCACAGGCACAACAGCACTGGGGATCTCTGCTTTCCCAGAGACTCAGCATGTCACGGTGCTCGTTCTCGGCAGAAACTTTTTCTGAAAAGGCAAACGTCTGGCTCCTTCTCCCACAAGGAAGGTGTCAGCCCTGAAAGATCTTGCTGGTCTTCACCGTCCCCCTGCAGCCTATCAACAGGCACAACAGCACTGGGGATCTCTGCTTTCCCAGAGACTCAGCATCTCATGGTGCTCGCTCTCGGCAGAGCCTTTTTCTGAAAAGGCAAACGTCTGGCTCCTTCTCCCACAAGGAAGGTGCCAGCCCTGAAAGCTCTTGCTGGTCTTCACTATCCCTCTGCAGCCTATCTTTAGCCGCAACAGCACTGGGGATCTCTGCTTTCCCAGAGACTCAGCATGTCACGGTGCTCGTTCTCGGCAGAAACTTTTTCTGAAAAGGCAAACGTCTGGCTCCTTCTCCCACAAGGAAGGTGCCAGCCCTGAAAGATCTTGCTGGTCTTCACCGTCCCCCTGCAGCCTATCCACAGGCACAACAGCACTGGGGATCTCTGCTTTCCCAGAGACTCAGCATGTCACGGTGCTCGTTCTCGGCAGAACCTTTTTCTGAAAAGGCAAACGTCTGGCTCCTTCTCCCACAAGGAAGGTGCCAGCCCTGAAAGCTCTTGCTGGTCTTCACTATCCCTCTGCAGCCTATCTTTAGCCGCAACAGAACTGGGGATCTCTGCTTTCCCAGAGACTCAGCATGTCACGGTGCTCGCTCTCGGCAGAGCCTTTTTCTGAAAAGGCAAACGTCTGGCTCCTTCTCCCACAAGGAAGGTGCCAGCCCTGAAAGCTCTTGCAGGTCTTCACTATCCCTCTGCAGCCTATCTTTAGCCGCAACAGCACTGGGGATCTCTGCTTTCCCAGAGACTCAGCATGTCACGGTGCTCGTTCTCGGCAGAAACTTTTTCTGAAAAGGCAAACGTCTGGCTCCTTCTCCCACAAGGAAGGTGCCAGCCCTGAAAGATCTTGCTGGTCTTCACCGTCCCCCTGCAGCCTATCCACAGGCACAACAGCACTGGGGATCTCTGCTTTCCCAGAGACTCAGCATGTCACGGTGCTCGCTCTCGGCAGAGCCTTTTTCTGAAAAGGCAAACGTCTGGCTCCTTCTCCCACAAGGAAGGTGCCAGCCCTGAAAGATCTTGCTGGTCTTCACTATCCCTCTGCAGCCTATCTTTAGCCGCAACAGCACTGGGGATCTCTGCTTTCCCAGAGACTCAGCATGTCACGGTGCTCGTTCTCGGCAGAAACTTTTTCTGAAAAGGCAAACGTCTGGCTCCTTCTCCCACAAGGAAGGTGCCAGCCCTGAAAGCTCTTGCAGGTCTTCACTATCCCTCTGCAGCCTATCTTTAGCCGCAACAGCACCGGGGATCTCTGCTTTCCCAGAGACTCAGCATGTCACGGTGCTCGTTCTCGGCAGAAACTTTTTCTGAAAAGGCAAACGTCTGGCTCCTTCTCCCACAAGGAAGGTGCCAGCCCTGAAAGCTCTTGCTGGTCTTCACTATCCCTCTGCAGCCTATCTTTAGCCGCAACAGCACTGGGGATCTCTGCTTTCCCAGAGACTCAGCATGTCACGGTGCTCGTTCTCGGCAGAAACTTTTTCTGAAAAGGCAAACGTCTGGCTCCTTCTCCCACAAGGAAGGTGCCAGCCCTGAAAGATCTTGCTGGTCTTCACCGTCCCCCTGCAGCCTATCCACAGGCACAACAGCACTGGGGATCTCTGCTTTCCCAGAGACTCAGCATCTCATGGTGCTCGCTCTCGGCAGAAACTTTTTCTGAAAAGGCAAACGTCTGGCTCCTTCTCCCACAAGGAAGGTGCCAGCCCTGAAAGCTCTTGCTGGTCTTCACTATCCCTCTGCAGCCTATCTATAGCCGCAACAGCACTGGGGATCTCTGCTTTCCCAGAGACTCAGCATGTCACGGTGCTCGTTCTCGGCAGAACCTTTTTCTGAAAAGGCAAACGTCTGGCTCCTTCTCCCACAAGGAAGGTGCCAGCCCTGAAAGATCTTGCTGGTCTTCACCGTCCCCCTGCAGCCTATCCACAGGCACAACAGCACTGGGGATCTCTGCTTTCCCAGAGACTCAGCATGTCACGGTGCTCGCTCTCGGCAGAGCCTTTTTCTGAAAAGGCAAACGTCTGGCTCCTTCTCCCACAAGGAAGGTGCCAGCCCTGAAAGATCTTGCTGGTCTTCACCGTCCCCCTGCAGCCTATCCACAGGCACAACAGCACTGGGGATCTCTGCTTTCCCAGAGACTCAGCATGTCACGGTGCTCGTTCTCGGCAGAACCTTTTTCTGAAAAGGCAAACGTCTGGCTCCTTCTCCCACAAGGAAGGTGCCAGCCCTGAAAGCTCTTGCTGGTCTTCACCGTCCCCCTGCAGCCTATCCACAGGCACAACAGCACTTGGGATCTCTGCTTTCCCAGAGACTCAGCATGTCACGGTGCTCGTTCTCGGCAGAAACTTTTTCTGAAAAGGCAAACGTCTGGCTCCTTCTCCCACAAGGAAGGTGTCAGCCCTGAAAGATCTTGCTGGTCTTCACCGTCCCCCTGCAGCCTATCAACAGGCACAACAGCACTGGGGATCTCTGCTTTCCCAGAGACTCAGCATCTCATGGTGCTCGCTCTCGGCAGACCCTTTTTCTGAAAAGGCAAACGTCTGGCTCCTTCTCCCACAAGGAAGGTGCCAGCCCTGAAAGCTCTTGCTGGTCTTCACTATCCCTCTGCAGCCTATCTTTAGCCGCAACAGCACTGGGGATCTCTGCTTTCCCAGAGACTCAGCATGTCACGGTGCTCGTTCTCGGCAGAAACTTTTTCTGAAAAGGCAAACGTCTGGCTCCTTCTCCCACAAGGAAGGTGCCAGCCCTGAAAGATCTTGCAGGTCTTCACTATCCCTCTGCAGCCTATCCACAGGCACAACAGCACTGGGGATCTCTGCTTTCCCAGAGACTCAGCATGTCACGGTGCTCGTTCTCGGCAGAACCTTTTTCTGAAAAGGCAAACGTCTGGCTCCTTCTCCCACAAGGAAGGTGCCAGCCCTGAAAGCTCTTGCTGGTCTTCACTATCCCTCTGCAGCCTATCTTTAGCCGCAACAGAACTGGGGATCTCTGCTTTCCCAGAGACTCAGCATGTCACGGTGCTCGCTCTCGGCAGAGCCTTTTTCTGAAAAGGCAAACGTCTGGCTCCTTCTCCCACAAGGAAGGTGCCAGCCCTGAAAGCTCTTGCAGGTCTTCACTATCCCTCTGCAGCCTATCTTTAGCCGCAACAGCACTGGGGATCTCTGCTTTCCCAGAGACTCAGCATGTCACGGTGCTCGTTCTCGGCAGAAACTTTTTCTGAAAAGGCAAACGTCTGGCTCCTTCTCCCACAAGGAAGGTGCCAGCCCTGAAAGATCTTGCTGGTCTTCACCGTCCCCCTGCAGCCTATCCACAGGCACAACAGCACTGGGGATCTCTGCTTTCCCAGAGACTCAGCATGTCACGGTGCTCGCTCTCGGCAGAGCCTTTTTCTGAAAAGGCAAACGTCTGGCTCCTTCTCCCACAAGGAAGGTGCCAGCCCTGAAAGATCTTGCTGGTCTTCACTATCCCTCTGCAGCCTATCTTTAGCCGCAACAGCACTGGGGATCTCTGCTTTCCCAGAGACTCAGCATGTCACGGTGCTCGTTCTCGGCAGAAACTTTTTCTGAAAAGGCAAACGTCTGGCTCCTTCTCCCACAAGGAAGGTGCCAGCCCTGAAAGCTCTTGCAGGTCTTCACTATCCCTCTGCAGCCTATCTTTAGCCGCAACAGCACCGGGGATCTCTGCTTTCCTAGAGACTCAGCATGTCACGGTGCTCGTTTTCGGCAGAAACTTTTTCTGAAAAGGCAAACGTCTGGCTCCTTCTCCCACAAGGAAGGTGCCAGCCCTGAAAGATCTTGCTGGTCTTCACCGTCCCCCTGCAGCCTATCCACAGGCACAACAGCACTGGGGATCTCTGCTTTCCCAGAGACTCAGCATCTCATGGTGATCGCTCTCGGCAGAGCCTTTTTCTGAAAAGGCAAACGTCTGGCTCCTTCTCCCACAAGGAAGGTGCCAGCCCTGAAAGATCTTGCTGGTCTTCACTATCCCTCTGCAGCCTATCTTTAGCCGCAACAGCACTGGGGATCTCTGCTTTCCCAGAGACTCAGCATGTCACGGTGCTCGTTCTCGGCAGAAACTTTTTCTGAAAAGGCAAACGTCTGGCTCCTTCTCCCACAAGGAAGGTGCCAGCCCTGAAAGCTCTTGCAGGTCTTCACTATCCCTCTGCAGCCTATCTTTAGCCGCAACAGCACCGGGGATCTCTGCTTTCCCAGAGACTCAGCATGTCACGGTGCTCGTTCTCGGCAGAAACTTTTTCTGAAAAGGCAAACGTCTGGCTCCTTCTCCCACAAGGAAGGTGCCAGCCCTGAAAGCTCTTGCAGGTCTTCACTATCCCTCTGCAGCCTATCTTTAGCCGCAACAGCACTGGGGATCTCTGCTTTCCCAGAGACTCAGCATGTCACGGTGCTCGTTCTCGGCAGAAACTTTTTCTGAAAAGGCAAACGTCTGGCTCCTTCTCCCACAAGGAAGGTGCCAGCCCTGAAAGATCTTGCTGGTCTTCACCGTCCCCCTGCAGCCTATCCACAGGCACAACAGCACTGGGGATCTCTGCTTTCCCAGAGACTCAGCATCTCATGGTGCTCGCTCTCGGCAGAACCTTTTTCTGAAAAGGCAAACGTCTGGCTCCTTCTCCCACAAGGAAGGTGCCAGCCCTGAAAGCTCTTGCTGGTCTTCACTATCCCTCTGCAGCCTATCTATAGCCGCAACAGCACTGGGGATCTCTGCTTTCCCAGAGACTCAGCATGTCACGGTGCTCGTTCTCGGCAGAACCTTTTTCTGAAAAGGCAAACGTCTGGCTCCTTCTCCCACAAGGAAGGTGCCAGCCCTGAAAGATCTTGCTGGTCTTCACCGTCCCCCTGCAGCCTATCCACAGGCACAACAGCACTGGGGATCTCTGCTTTCCCAGAGACTCAGCATGTCACGGTGCTCGCTCTCGGCAGAGCCTTTTTCTGAAAAGGCAAACGTCTGGCTCCTTCTCCCACAAGGAAGGTGCCAGCCCTGAAAGATCTTGCTGGTCTTCACCGTCCCCCTGCAGCCTATCCACAGGCACAACAGCACTGGGGATCTCTGCTTTCCCAGAGACTCAGCATGTCACGGTGCTCGTTCTCGGCAGAACCTTTTTCTGAAAAGGCAAACGTCTGGCTCCTTCTCCCACAAGGAAGGTGCCAGCCCTGAAAGATCTTGCTGGTCTTCACCGTCCCCCTGCAGCCTATCCACAGGCACAACAGCACTTGGGATCTCTGCTTTCCCAGAGACTCAGCATGTCACGGTGCTCGTTCTCGGCAGAAACTTTTTCTGAAAAGGCAAACGTCTGGCTCCTTCTCCCACAAGGAAGGTGCCAGCCCTGAAAGATCTTGCTGGTCTTCACCGTCCCCCTGCAGCCTATCAACAGGCACAACAGCACTGGGGATCTCTGCTTTCCCAGAGACTCAGCATCTCATGGTGCTCGCTCTCGGCAGAGCCTTTTTCTGAAAAGGCAAACGTCTGGCTCCTTCTCCCACAAGGAAGGTGCCAGCCCTGAAAGCTCTTGCTGGTCTTCACTATCCCTCTGCAGCCTATCTTTAGCCGCAACAGCACTGGGGATCTCTGCTTTCCCAGAGACTCAGCATGTCACGGTGCTCGTTCTCGGCAGAAACTTTTTCTGAAAAGGCAAACGTCTGGCTCCTTCTCCCACAAGGAAGGTGCCAGCCCTGAAAGATCTTGCTGGTCTTCACTATCCCTCTGCAGCCTATCCACAGGCACAACAGCACTGGGGATCTCTGCTTTCCCAGAGACTCAGCATGTCACGGTGCTCGTTCTCGGCAGAACCTTTTTCTGAAAAGGCAAACGTCTGGCTCCTTCTCCCACAAGGAAGGTGCCAGCCCTGAAAGCTCTTGCTGGTCTTCACTATCCCTCTGCAGCCTATCTTTAGCCGCAACAGAACTGGGGATCTCTGCTTTCCCAGAGACTCAGCATGTCACGGTGCTCGCTCTCGGCAGAGCCTTTTTCTGAAAAGGCAAACGTCTGGCTCCTTCTCCCACAAGGAAGGTGCCAGCCCTGAAAGCTCTTGCAGGTCTTCACTATCCCTCTGCAGCCTATCTTTAGCCGCAACAGCACTGGGGATCTCTGCTTTCCCAGAGACTCAGCATGTCACGGTGCTCGTTCTCGGCAGAAACTTTTTCTGAAAAGGCAAACGTCTGGCTCCTTCTCCCACAAGGAAGGTGCCAGCCCTGAAAGATCTTGCTGGTCTTCACCGTCCCCCTGCAGCCTATCCACAGGCACAACAGCACTGGGGATCTCTGCTTTCCCAGAGACTCAGCATGTCACGGTGCTCGCTCTCGGCAGAGCCTTTTTCTGAAAAGGCAAACGTCTGGCTCCTTCTCCCACAAGGAAGGTGCCAGCCCTGAAAGATCTTGCTGGTCTTCACTATCCCTCTGCAGCCTATCTTTAGCCGCAACAGCACTGGGGATCTCTGCTTTCCCAGAGACTCAGCATGTCACGGTGCTCGTTCTCGGCAGAAACTTTTTCTGAAAAGGCAAACGTCTGGCTCCTTCTCCCACAAGGAAGGTGCCAGCCCTGAAAGCTCTTGCAGGTCTTCACTATCCCTCTGCAGCCTATCTTTAGCCGCAACAGCACCGGGGATCTCTGCTTTCATAGAGACTCAGCATGTCACGGTGCTCGTTTTCGGCAGAAACTTTTTCTGAAAAGGCAAACGTCTGGCTCCTTCTCCCACAAGGAAGGTGCCAGCCCTGAAAGATCTTGCTGGTCTTCACCGTCCCCCTGCAGCCTATCCACAGGCACAACAGCACTGGGGATCTCTGCTTTCCCAGAGACTCAGCATCTCATGGTGATCGCTCTCGGCAGAGCCTTTTTCTGAAAAGGCAAACGTCTGGCTCCTTCTCCCACAAGGAAGGTGCCAGCCCTGAAAGATCTTGCTGGTCTTCACTATCCCTCTGCAGCCTATCTTTAGCCGCAACAGCACTGGGGATCTCTGCTTTCCCAGAGACTCAGCATGTCACGGTGCTCGTTCTCGGCAGAAACTTTTTCTGAAAAGGCAAACGTCTGGCTCCTTCTCCCACAAGGAAGGTGCCAGCCCTGAAAGCTCTTGCAGGTCTTCACTATCCCTCTGCAGCCTATCTTTAGCCGCAACAGCACCGGGGATCTCTGCTTTCCCAGAGACTCAGCATGTCACGGTGCTCGTTCTCGGCAGAAACTTTTTCTGAAAAGGCAAACGTCTGGCTCCTTCTCCCACAAGGAAGGTGCCAGCCCTGAAAGCTCTTGCAGGTCTTCACTATCCCTCTGCAGCCTATCTTTATTCGCAACAGCACTGGGGATCTCTGCTTTCCCAGAGACTCAGCATGTCACGGTACTCGTTCTCGGCAGAAACTTTTTCTGAAAAGGCAAACGTCTGGCTCCTTCTCCCACAAGGAAGGTGCCAGCCCTGAAAGCTCTTACAGGTCTTCACTATCCCTCTGCAGCCTACCTATAGCCGCAACAGCATTGGGGATCTCTGCTTTCCCAGAGACTCAGCATCTCATGGTGCTCGCTCTCGGCAGAGCCTTTTTCTGAAAAGGCAAACGTCTGGCTCCTTCTCCCACAAGGAAGGTGCCAGCCCTGAAAGCTCTTGCAGGTCTTCACTATCCCTCTGCAGCCTATCTTTAGCCGCAACAGCACTGGGGATCTCTGCTTTCCCAGAGACTCAGCATGTCACGGTGCTCGTTCTCGGCAGAAACTTTTTCTGAAAAGGCAAACGTCTGGCTCCTTCTCCCACAAGGAAGGTGCCAGCCCTGAAAGATCTTGCTGGTCTTCACCGTCCCCCTGCAGCCTATCCACAGGCACAACAGCACTGGGGATCTCTGCTTTCCCAGAGACTCAGCATCTCATGGTGCTCGCTCTCGGCAGAAACTTTTTCTGAAAAGGCAAACGTCTGGCTCCTTCTCCCACAAGGAAGGTGCCAGCCCTGAAAGCTCTTGCTGGTCTTCACTATCCCTCTGCAGCCTATCTATAGCCGCAACAGCACTGGGGATCTCTGCTTTCCCAGAGACTCAGCATGTCACGGTGCTCGTTCTCGGCAGAAACTTTTTCTGAAAAGGCAAACGTCTGGCTCCTTCTCCCACAAGGAAGGTGCCAGCCCTGAAAGATCTTGCTGGTCTTCACCGTCCCCCTGCAGCCTATCCACAGGCACAACAGCACTGGGGATCTCTGCTTTCCCAGAGACTCAGCATGTCACGGTGCTCGCTCTCGGCAGAGCCTTTTTCTGAAAAGGCAAACGTCTGGCTCCTTCTCCCACAAGGAAGGTGCCAGCCCTGAAAGCTCTTGCTGGTCTTCACCGTCCCCCTGCAGCCTATCCACAGGCACAACAGCACTGGGGATCTCTGCTTTCCCAGAGACTCAGCATGTCACGGTGCTCGTTCTCGGCAGAACCTTTTTCTGAAAAGGCAAACGTCTGGCTCCTTCTCCCACAAGGAAGGTGCCAGCCCTGAAAGCTCTTGCTGGTCTTCACCGTCCCCCTGCAGCCTATCCACAGGCACAACAGCACTGGGGATCTCTGCTTTCCCAGAGACTCAGCATGTCACGGTGCTCGTTCTCGGCAGAAACTTTTTCTGAAAAGGCAAACGTCTGGCTCCTTCTCCCACAAGGAAGGTGTCAGCCCTGAAAGATCTTGCTGGTCTTCACCGTCCCCCTGCAGCCTATCAACAGGCACAACAGCACTGGGGATCTCTGCTTTCCCAGAGACTCAGCATCTCATGGTGCTCGCTCTCGGCAGAGCCTTTTTCTGAAAAGGCAAACGTCTGGCTCCTTCTCCCACAAGGAAGGTGCCAGCCCTGAAAGCTCTTGCTGGTCTTCACTATCCCTCTGCAGCCTATCTTTAGCCGCAACAGCACTGGGGATCTCTGCTTTCCCAGAGACTCAGCATGTCACGGTGCTCGTTCTCGGCAGAAACTTTTTCTGAAAAGGCAAACGTCTGGCTCCTTCTCCCACAAGGAAGGTGCCAGCCCTGAAAGATCTTGCTGGTCTTCACCGTCCCACTGCAGCCTATCCACAGGCACAACAGCACTGGGGATCTCTGCTTTCCCAGAGACTCAGCATGTCACGGTGCTCGTTCTCGGCAGAACCTTTTTCTGAAAAGGCAAACGTCTGGCTCCTTCTCCCACAAGGAAGGTGCCAGCCCTGAAAGCTCTTGCTGGTCTTCACTATCCCTCTGCAGCCTATCTTTAGCCGCAACAGAACTGGGGATCTCTGCTTTCCCAGAGACTCAGCATGTCACGGTGCTCGCTCTCGGCAGAGCCTTTTTCTGAAAAGGCAAACGTCTGGCTCCTTCTCCCACAAGGAAGGTGCCAGCCCTGAAAGCTCTTGCAGGTCTTCACTATCCCTCTGCAGCCTATCTTTAGCCGCAACAGCACTGGGGATCTCTGCTTTCCCAGAGACTCAGCATGTCACGGTGCTCGTTCTCGGCAGAAAGTTTTTCTGAAAAGGCAAACGTCTGGCTCCTTCTCCCACAAGGAAGGTGCCAGCCCTGAAAGATCTTGCTGGTCTTCACCGTCCCCCTGCAGCCTATCCACAGGCACAACAGCACTGGGGATCTCTGCTTTCCCAGAGACTCAGCATCTCATGGTGCTCGCTCTCGGCAGAGCCTTTTTCTGAAAAGGCAAACGTCTGGCTCCTTCTCCCACAAGGAAGGTGCCAGCCCTGAAAGCTCTTGCTGGTCTTCACTATCCCTCTGCAGCCTATCTTTAGCCGCAACAGCACTGGGGATCTCTGCTTTCCCAGAGACTCAGCATGTCACGGTGCTCGTTCTCGGCAGAAACTTTTTCTGAAAAGGCAAACGTCTGGCTCCTTCTCCCACAAGGAAGGTGCCAGCCCTGAAAGATCTTGCTGGTCTTCACCGTCCCCCTGCAGCCTATCCACAGGCACAACAGCACTGGGGATCTCTGCTTTCCCAGAGACTCAGCATCTCATGGTGCTCGCTCTCGGCAGAGCCTTTTTCTGAAAAGGCAAACGTCTGGCTCCTTCTCCCACAAGGAAGGTGCCAGCCCTGAAAGATCTTGCTGGTCTTCACCGTCCCCCTGCAGCCTATCCACAGGCACAACAGCACTGGGGATCTCTGCTTTCCCAGAGACTCAGCATGTCACGGTGCTCGTTCTCGGCAGAAACTTTTTCTGAAAAGGCAAACGTCTGGCTCCTTCTCCCACAAGGAAGGTGCCAGCCCTGAAAGCTCTTGCTGGTCTTCACCGTCCCCCTGCAGCCTATCCACAGGCACAACAGCACTGGGGATCTCTGCTTTCCCAGAGACTCAGCATGTCACGGTGCTCGTTCTCGGCAGAAACTTTTTCTGAAAAGGCAAACGTCTGGCTCCTTCTCCCACAAGGAAGGTGCCAGCCCTGAAAGCTCTTGCTGGTCTTCACCGTCCCCCTGCAGCCTATCCACAGGCACAACAGCACTGGGGATCTCTGCTTTCCCAGAGACTCAGCATGTCACGGTGCTCGTTCTCGGCAGATACTTTTTCTGAAAAGGCAAACGTCTGGCTCCTTCTCCCACAAGGAAGGTGCCAGCCCTGAAAGATCTTGCTGGTCTTCACCGTCCCCCTGCAGCCTATCCACAGGCACAACAGCACTGGGGATCTCTGCTTTCCCAGAGACTCAGCATGTCACGGTGCTCGTTCTCGGCAGAACCTTTTTCTGAAAAGGCAAACGTCTGGCTCCTTCTCCCACAAGGAAGGTGCCAGCCCTGAAAGATCTTGCTGGTCTTCACCATCCCCCTGCAGCCTATCCACAGGCACAACAGCACTGGGGATCTCTGCTTTTCCAGAGACTCAGCATGTCACGGTGCTCGCTCTCGGCAGAGCCTTTTTCTGAAAAGGCAAACGTCTGGCTCCTTCTCCCACAAGGAAGGTGCCAGCCCTGAAAGCTCTTGCAGGTCTTCACTATCCCTCTGCAGCCTATCTTTAGCCGCAACAGCACTGGGGATCTCTGCTTTCCCAGAGACTCAGCATGTCACGGTGCTCGTTCTCGGCAGAAAGTTTTTCTGAAAAGGCAAACGTCTGGCTCCTTCTCCCACAAGGA
This sequence comes from Astur gentilis, assembly GCF_929443795.1. Lineage (NCBI taxonomy): Eukaryota > Metazoa > Chordata > Aves > Accipitriformes > Accipitridae > Astur > Astur gentilis. Next base: position 54,373 of record NW_026060856.1, read on the forward strand.
AGGTGCCAGCCCTGAAAGCTCTTGCAGGTCTTCACTATCCCTCTGCAGCCTATCTTTAGCCGCAACAGCACTGGGGATCTCTGCTTTCCCAGAGACTCATCATGTCACGGTGCTCGTTCTCGGCAGAAACTTTTTCTGAAAAGGCAAACGTCTGGCTCCTTCTCCCACAAGGAAGGTGCCAGCCCTGAAAGATCTTGCTGGTCTTCACCGTCCCCCTGCAGCCTATCCACAGGCACAACAGCACTGGGGATCTCTGCTTTCCCAGAGACTCAGCATCTCATGGTGCTCGCTCTCGGCAGAGCCTTTTTCTGAAAAGGCAAACGTCTGGCTCCTTCTCCCACAAGGAAGGTGCCAGCCCTGAAAGCTCTTGCTGGTCTTCACTATCCCTCTGCAGCCTATCTTTAGCCGCAACAGCACTGGGGATCTCTGCTTTCCCAGAGACTCAGCATGTCACGGTGCTCGTTCTCGGCAGAAACTTTTTCTGAAAAGGCAAACGTCTGGCTCCTTCTCCCACAAGGAAGGTGCCAGCCCTGAAAGATCTTGCTGGTCTTCACCGTCCCCCTGCAGCCTATCCACAGGCACAACAGCACTGGGGATCTCTGCTTTCCCAGAGACTCAGCATGTTACGGTGCTCGTTCTCGGCAGAAACTTTTTCTGAAAAGGCAAACGTCTGGCTCCTTCTCCCACAAGGAAGGTGCCAGCCCTGAAAGCTCTTGCTGGTCTTCACCGTCCCCCTGCAGCCTATCCACAGGCACAACAGCACTGGGGATCTCTGCTTTCCCAGAGACTCAGCATGTCACGGTGCTCGTTCTCGGCAGAAACTTTTTCTGAAAAGGCAAACGTCTGGCTCCTTCTCCCACAAGGAAGGTGCCAGCCCTGAAAGCTCTTGCTGGTCTTCACCGTCCCCCTGCAGCCTATCCACAGGCACAACAGCACTGGGGATCTCTGCTTTCCCAGAGACTCAGCATGTCACGGTGCTCGTTCTCGGCAGAAACTTTTTCTGAAAAGGCAAACGTCTGGCTCCTTCTCCCACAAGGAAGGTGCCAGCCCTGAAAGATCTTGCTGGTCTTCACCGTCCCCCTGCAGCCTATCCACAGGCACAACAGCACTGGGGATCTCTGCTTTCCCAGAGACTCAGCATGTCACGGTGCTCGTTCTCGGCAGAACCTTTTTCTGAAAAGGCAAACGTCTGGCTCCTTCTCCCACAAGGAAGGTGCCAGCCCTGAAAGATCTTGCTGGTCTTCACCATCCCCCTGCAGCCTATCCACAGGCACAACAGCACTGGGGATCTCTGCTTTTCCAGAGACTCAGCATGTCACGGTGCTCGTTCTCGGCAGAGCCTTTTTCTGAAAAGGCAAACATCCGGCTCCTTATCCCACACGTATGGTTCCAGCCGTGAAAGCTCTTGCTGGGCTTAACCGTCACCCTGCAGCCTATCCACAGGCACAACAGCACTGGGCATCTCCGCTTTCTCAGAGACTCAGCACCTCACGGTGCTCTTTCTTGACATGGGTTTTTTACGAAAGAGCAAACGGCCTGCCCCTGATCCCAGAAGGAAGCTGCAGGCTGGGGAGATCTTGCTGCTCTTCCTTGTCCCCTGCAGCCTACCCCCAGGCACAACAGCACTGGGCATCTCCGCTTTCCCAGAGACTCAGCAAAGCACAGTGGTCGATCTCACCAGAGCCTTTTTCTGAAAAGGCAAACGTATGGCTCCTTCTCACACAAGGAATGTGCCAGCCCTGAAAGATCTTGCTGGTCTTCACCGTCCCCCTGCAGCCTATCCACAGGCACAACAGCACTGTGGATCTCTGCTTTCCCAGATACTCCGCATGTCACGGTGCTCGTTCTCGGCAGAGCCTTTTTCTGAAAAGGCAAACGTCTGGCTCCTTCTCCCACAAGGAAGGTGCCAGCCCTGAAAGCCCTTGCTGGTCTTCACTATCCCTCTGCAGCCTATCTTTAGCCGCAACAACTCTGGGGATCTCTGCTTTCCCAGAGACTCAGCATGTCATGGTGCTCGTTCTCGCCAGAAACTTTTTCTGAAAAGGCAAACGTCTGGATCCTTCTCCCATGTGTGGGTTGACCCTGGCTGAACACCAGGTGCCCACCAAAGCCGTTCTATCACTCCCCCATCCTCAGCTGGATAGGGGAGAGAAAATATAACAAAAGGCTCGCGGTTCGAGATAAAGACAGGAGACATCATTCACTATTAACGTCAAGGGCAAAACAGACTCAGTTTTCAAAATTAACTCAATTTATTACAAATCAACCAGAGCAAGGTAATGAGAATTAAAATGAAATCTCAGAACACCTTCCCACCACCCCTCCCTTCTTCCCGGACACAACCACACTCCCGGATTTCACCACCAATCCCCCCCAGCGGCACAGGGGGACAGGGATGGGATTTATGGTCATCACACGTTATTTTCTGCCGCTTCACCTCCTCAGGGCGAGGGCTGATCACACTCTTCCCCTGCTCCAGCGTTTGGTCCCACCCACGGGAGACAGTCCTCCACGAACTCCTCCAACGTGGGCCATTCCCACGGGCTGCAGTTCTTCACGAACTGCTCCAGCATGGGTCCATTCCACGGTGTGCAGTCCTTCAGGATCACACTGCTCCAGTGCGGGTCCCCCACGGGGTCACAAGTCCTGCCAGAAAACCTGCTCCGTGGGCTCCTCTCTCCACAGATCCTGCCAGGAGCCTGCTCCTGCGCGGGGTTCCCACGGGGTCACAGCCTCCTTCGGGAACCCACCTGCTCTGGCGTAGGGTCCTCCATGGGCTACAAGTGGATATCTGCTCCACCGTGGACCTCCCTGGACTGCAGGGGGACAGCCTGCCTCACCAGGGTCTTCACCACGGCCTGCAGGGGAATCTTCGCTCCGGCGCCTGGAGCATCTATTCCACCTCCTTCTTCACTGACGTTGCTGTCCGCAGGCTTGTTTCTCTTACATGTTCTCACTCCTCACTCCGGCGGCGGTTTCTCCCAGTCCCAACTTATTTTTCCTTCTTAAAAATGTTATCACAGAGGCGTTACCACTATCACTGATTGGCTCGGCCTTGGCCAGCGGCGAGTCCGTCTTAGAGCCGGCTGGTATGGGCTCGCTCTCTCTCGAACACAGGGGAAGCTTCCAGCAGCTTCTTAAAAAAGCCACCCCTGTAACCTCCCCCGTTACCAAAACATAGCCAAACAAAACCAATACAGGGTTCCGGTACAATCCAGGAGTAACGGTGGGTATAGCAAAACTACCGCGGAGTACCGGTGGGTGTACCGGTACTACCCCAGATTGTCGGGTAGGGTGCCAGGCCTACCGCAGAGCATCAGGTAGGGATACCGGGTCTAACCCGGAGGTTCAGGTAGGAATGTCTGGTCTACACCGCGCGCCCGTAAGGTCAGCAGGGTGTCCTGGGTTCAGCTGGGATAGAGTTAATTTTTACAGGAACCTGGGAGGTGGGGGCATAGCCGGGGCAGCTGACCTGAACTAGCCAAGGAGCTATTCCATACCATGTGACATCCTGCCCAGTATATAAATGAGGAGCGGGCCGGGGGGTGGTCTCTGTTTTCGGTGGGGGAAGTGGTGGAGCGTCGGGTCCCGGGTGGTGAGCAGTTGCACTGTGCATCACTCTTTTTGTATACTTTTTTCATTAGTGCCGTTGTTGTTGTTGTAATCTCTTTTGTGTTTGTCCCAGTAAACTGCCTTTATCTCAACCCTCGAGGTTCCAGTTTCTTTTCCTTTTCTCTCCTCCGTCTCCTCCCCATCCCACCGGAGGGGGGCGGAGGAGTGAGCGAGCGGCTGCGTGGTCCTTTGTTACCGGCCGGGCTGAAACCACGACAGTCCTTTTTTGGCGCCCAACGTGGGGCAGAAGGGTTGAGATAACGACAGATCTGGCCAGAGCGTGTTGAAACAAATTTGCCAAACGCATTTCTTAGATATATAGATGTTAGTCACAATGTTGTTTCATTTGTTTACATGGTGGTGTTTTGTAAGCTCTTATATGCTCTATGTATTGCCTGTAGTTGCGTATCTCATCTCTGGGAGAGTGATTGGGATTATCATTTTGCTGTACTGGGCAATGTCGACTTATGAAATGATTACATCACTGGTCATGAGGTTAAGCTGGTATCTGTATGAGGCAGTGATATAATTTCCATACTTTGGGCGCCTTCTGTCGGATTTTATTGGTAATTACACCCAATCCATGGGGAAATTAGGGGGGGATACCTCCCCCCGTCCGTTCACCTCCCTCTTCTCCTTCCGACTAATTACAACAGCTTTTGAGAATTTTGAATATCCTTGGGATGCGCAAGCCAGTGTGCTATTAGTGCTATGCCTCCTGAATATGTTTCAGGTCTTCTTTAGGGCTACAAAGAGGCTCTTTAAGAGTACGACTCAGAGATCTCCCCCAAAGCTGGATACTCATGGGTGGCACGGCATGTGGGAGCATATGGGCAAGTATCTAGAGAACTTCTCACCGCCAGTGACTTGGAAGTTCACTCCCGAACAACTACAGAACCCTTATGAAGTGACAGAATATTTGAAAGAAAAATGCTGTGGCTATTCCAAAGACATACAACTCGCTGCACTGTGCTGGGCCCTGGCCAGTATTTACCAAACACTGCTTGATATTATGCAGCACCCTCGGGGGGAAAAGGGGGAAAAGATGGAAAACAGGACAACATGTACAGTGGCTACCCAAACCCTGACAACAGACACCGTGGCTGCCCCTACCCCGACAACAAGCACCGTGGCTGCCCCTACCACGACAACAGGTACCATGACTACCCCTACCCCGGTGACAGACACTGCAGCTGAACCAGAGAACCAGCCTGTGCCAGTATCAGTCGCCCCTGTACAGAAAAAGAAACACACAAAGAAATCAGTTCGCTTAGCGAGAGATGAAGATGAACCAGGGTCATCGCGAGAACAGGAGGTAGAGGCAGAACCTGAAATAATTACCCGATCTCTATCTATGAGTGAGTTGCGTGACATGCGAAAAGATTTTAGCCGCCACCCAGGTGAGCACATTGTTATCTGGCTGCTCCGATGCTGGGATAGCGGGGCTAGTAGTGTGGAATTAGAGGGTAAGGAAGCCAAGCAGCTGGGATCTCTGTCTAGGGAAGGGGGCATCGACAAGGCGATTGGGAGAAAAACACAAGTCCTCAGCCTCTGGAGGCGACTTCTGTTAGGTGTAAAGGAAAGATACCCCTTCAGGGATGAAGTTACATGTCACCAAGGCAAGTGGACCACCATGGAGAGAGGTATTCAGTACCTGAGAGAATTAGACGTGCTGGAGGTGATTTACAATGATCCAGAAAATGCGCAGTCACCCACAGATCCAGATGAAGTCCAATGCACACAACCCATGTGGCGGAAGTTTCTATGAAGTGCACCACCAACCTATGCCAACTCATTGGCAGTAATGTCCTGGAGAGAAGGCTATGGACAAACGGTGGATGAATTGGCTGTCCAACTCCGGCAATACGAAGGGAGTCTCTCTTCCTCCCTACGGGCCTGTGTCTCAGCTGTAGAGGAGTTGTCCCGAGAGTTCCAGCAATTCAAAGTGGATCTGTCCTCCTCCTCACCTGTACAGGCCCGCATTGCAGTTATTGGGAGTAAGCGTTCCTCTGCCCAAGAGAGAGGAGAGAGAAAGTACACTCGACGGGCTAACCTGTGGTTTTACCTGCGTGACCATGGAGAGGACATGAGGAAGTGGGATGGAAAACCCACTTCAGTCTTGGATGCACGGGTACAGGAGTTGCGAGAAAAAGCAACCAGAAAAGAGAATTCTTGGAAAACTGCTGCTCCAGTTTCCCGTGAGCAGTCCCCCAGACGCAGTAGATGGGCTGATCTCATTTCTGATCCCCTTGAAGGGACTTCCGATTTACGTGTGCAGAAAGTGAGTAACAGATGTTCTAACCAGGATTAGAGGGGCCCTGCCTCCAGCCAGGTGGAGGAGAGGGACAACCGAGTCTACTGGACAGTGTGGATTCAATGGCCTGGCACATCAGACCCACAGGAATATAAGGCTCTAGTGGACACTGGTGCACAATGTACCCTAATGCCATCTAGTTATAAAAGGGGCAGAACCCATCTGTATCTCTGGTGTGACAGGGGGATCCCAAGAGCTAACCGTATTGGAAGCTGAAATGAGTCTAACCGGGAATGAGTGGCATAAACACCCCATTGCGACTGGCCCAGAGGCCCCGTGCATCCTTGGTATAGATTATCTCAGGAGGGGGTATTTCAAGGACCCAAAAGGGTACTGTTGGGCCTTTGGTATAGCTGCATTGGAGACGGAGGAGATTGAACAGCTGTCTACCCTGCCGGGTCTCTCCCAAGACCCTTCGGTTGTGGGGTTGCTGAAGGTTGAAGAACAACAGGTGCCAATTGCTACCACGACGGTGCACCGGCGACAATATCGCACCAACCGAGACTCCCTGATCCCAATCCATAAGCTGATTTGCCAACTGGAGAGCCAAGGAGTGATCAGCAAGACTCACTCACCCTTTAATAGTCCCATATGGCCCGTGCAGAAATCCAGTGGGGAATGGCGACTAACAGTAGATTATCGTGGGCTGAATGAAGTCACGCCACCGCTGAGCGCTGCTGTGCCAGATATGTTAGAGCTTCAATATGAACTGGAATCAAAGGCAGCTAAGTGGTATGCCACAATTGACATTGCTAATGCATTTTTCTCCATTCCCTTGGCAGCGGAGTGCAGGCCTCAGTTTGCTTTCACTTGGAGGGGCGTCCAGTACACCTGGAATCGACTGCCCCAGGGGTGGAAACACAGCCCCACCATTTGTCATGGACTGATCCAGGCTGCACTAGAAAAAGGTGAAGCTCCAGAGCACCTGCAATATATTGATGACATCATCGTATGGGGCAACACGGCAGAAGAAGTTTTTGAGAAAGGGAAGAAAATAATCCAAATCCTTTTGAAGGCTGGTTTTGCCATAAAAGAAAGTAAGGTCAAGGGACCTGCGCAGGAGATCCAGTTCTTAGGAGTAAAATGGCAAGATGGGCGTCGTCAGATCCCTGTGGACGTCATCAACAAAATAGCAGCTATGTCCTCACCGACTAATAAAAAGGAAACACAGGCTTTCTTAGGTGTTGTGGGTTTTTGGAGAATGCATATTCCAAATTACAGTCAAATTGTAAGCCCTCTCTACCAAGTTACTCGGAAGAAGAACGATTTTAAATGGGGGCCTGAGCAACGACAAGCCTTTGAACAGATTAAGCAGGAGATTGTTCACGCAGTAGCTCTTGGGCCAGTCCGGACAGGACAAGATATTAAAAATATGCTCTACACTGCAGCTGGGGAGAATGGCCCTACCTGGAGCCTTTGGCAGAAAGCACCTGGGGAGACCCGTGGCCGACCTCTGGGGTTTTGGAGTCGGGGATATCGAGGATCCGAGGCTCGCTATACTCCAACTGAAAAAGAGATCTTGGCAGCATATGAAGGAGTTCGAGCCGCCTCAGAAGTGGTTGGTACTGAAACACAGCTCTTCTTAGCACCTCGACTGCCAGTGCTGGGCTGGATGTTCAAAGGGAAAGTTTCCTCTACGCATCACGCGACTGACGCCACGTGGAGTAAGTGGATCGCACTGATCACACAGCGAGCTCGCATAGGAAACCCCAGTCGCCCAGGAATGTTAGAAGTGATCACGGACTGGCCAGAAGGCAAAGATTTTGGAATGTCGCCAGAGAAAGAGGTGACACGGGCCGAAGAAGCCCCGCTGTATAATAAACTGCCAGAAAATGAGAGGCAATATGCCCTGTTCACTGATGGGTCCTGTCGCATTGTGGGAAAACATCGAAGGTGGAAGGCTGCTGTATGGAGTCCTACACGACTAGTCGCAGAAACTGCTGAAGGAGAAGGTGAATCGAGTCAGTTTGCAGAGGTGAAAGCCATCCAGCTAGCGTTAGACATTGCTGAAAGAGAAAAGTGGCCAGTGCTCTATCTCTATACTGACTCGTGGATGGTGGCAAATGCCCTATGGGGGTGGCTACAGCAATGGAAGAAGGGCAATTGGCAGCGCAGAGGTAAACCCATCTGGGCTGCCGCACTGTGGCAAGATATCGCTGTTCGGATAGAGAAGCTAGTGGTAAAAGTACGTCACGTAGATGCTCATGTACCTAAGAGTCGAGCCACTGAAGAACATCAAAACAACCACCAGGCAGATCAGGCCGCCAAGATTGAAGTGTCTCAGGTGGACCTGGACTGGCAACGTAGAGGTGAGCTATTTATGGCTCAGTGGGCCCACGATACCTCAGGCCATCAGGGAAGAGATGCAACATATAGATGGGCTCGAGATCGAGGGGTGGACTTGACCATGGACACTATCGCACAGGTCATCCATGAATGTGAAACATGTGCTGCAATTAAGCAAGCCAAGCGGCAAAAACCCCTGTCGCATGGAGGACGAGCAGTGGGAGGCCTGGCAGATTGACTATATCACACTCCCACGAACACGCCAAGGCAAGTGCCATGTGCTTACAATGGTGGAAGCAACCACTGGGTGGCTGGAAACATACCCTGTGTCCCATGCCACTGCCCAGAACACTATCCTGGGCCTTGAAGAGAAAATTTTATGGCAACACGGCACCCCAGAAAGAATTGAGTCGGACAACGGGACTCACTTCCGAAACAACCTCGTAGACACCTGGGCCAAAGAACATGGCATTGAGTGGGTGTATCACATCCCTTATCACGCACCAGCCTCTGGAAAAATTGAACGGTACAATGGACTGCTGAAAACTACATTGAGAGCGATGGGGGGTGGAACTTTCAAGCATTGGGATACACATTTAACAAAAGCCACCTGGTTAGTTAATACTAGAGGATCCGCCAATCGGACTGGCCCCGCCCAACCAAGAGTTCCACATACTGTAGAAGGGGATAAAGTCCCTGTAGTGCGCATGAGGAGTATGTTAGGAAAGACAGTCTGGGTTAGTCCTCCCTCAAGCAGAAGCAAACCCATTCAAGGGGTTGTTTTTGCTCAAGGACCTGGGTACACCTGGTGGGTGATGAAGAAGGATGGGGAGGTTCGATGTGTACCTCAGGGAGATTTGATTTTGGGAGAGAATAGCCAGTGAATTGGGCTGTATGATATTTAACTGCTAAATAACCTGCCAATGCATGTCATTGTATCTATAGAGTCTATATGCCATATCAAGGGTATTATTGTGAGAATTATCCAAATGACTACAGGATGGACTTTTGAAACTGAGCCAAGTACAACAGCAATAGAACTTGAACTGGCACCCACCAATTTCCTCAAGATCAACATCTTCGACCTGCAGACCAGGGGCATGAGTTGCACCAAATGTACTAGCCACAAGTTCCAGAGGCAGCGTACAAGAACCCAACATCTCACACCATCTCTCTCTTATCCTGAAGAACTGTTACAACAGATAGAGCCCCAAAATTGATGGACACATTAGAGGGATAGCCCATAGGCTAAAGGAACACCGTGTGTGTGTGTGCGAGGTCAGGGGGTGGAGTCCATATACTTATATATAAGACAACGAAAGTTGTAGTGGTTGATTGGAAAAAAAAAAAAAAAAAAAAAGTAAGATCTGGGCATGATGTAGATGGTATAGAATAAGGGGTGGATAATGTCCTGGGTTCAGCTGGGATAGAGTTAATTTTTACAGGAAACTGGGAGGTGGGGGCATAGCCGGGGCAGCTGAACTGAACTAGCCAAGGAGCTATTCCATACCATGTGACATCCAGCCCAGTATATAAATGGGGAGCGGGCCGGGGGGTGGTCTCTGTTTTCGATGGGAAAGTGGCGGAGCGTCGGGTCCCGGGTGGTGAGCAGTTGCACTGTGCATCACTCTTTTTGTATACTTTTTTCATTAGTGCCGTTGTTGTTGTTGTAATCTCTTTTGTGTTTGTCCCAGTAAACTGCCTTTATCTCAACCTTCGAGGTTCCAGTTTCTTTTCCTTTTCTCTCCTCCGTCTCCTCCCCATCCCACCGGAGGGGGGCGGAGGAGTGAGCGAGCGGCTGCGTGGTCCTTTGTTACCGGCCGGGCTGAAACCACGACACAGGGGTACCCCAGCAAACCATTAAGTGTTCAGGTACTACCCTGGAGTAGCGGTGGGTGTACCAATACTACCGCAGAGTACCGGTGGGTGTACCGATACTACCATAGAGTAACGGTGGGGGTACCGCTACTAACCCAGAAGGTCGTGGTATGGGTGCCAAGCCTAATGCGGAGCATCAGGTAGGGATACCGGGTCTAACCTGTGGGGTCCGGTAGGGAGGCCAGGTCTAATCCAGCGTGCACGAAGGGACAGCTGGTGTTCTCTGGCGCATCACAAAGGGTTCCGTTCCAACCCCAGAGTACCGGTGGGGGAACCGGTTCTACCACGAAACATCGGGTAGGGATACCGGGCCTACCCCGGCGGGTCAGGTAGCAAGGGTGGGTCTAAAGCGGCGCGCCCGTAGGGTCAGCAGGTGTACCCCGGTGCACCAGTAAGGGTTCTGGTACAATCCAGGAGTAGCGGTGGGTATAGAAAAACTACCGCGGAGTACTGGTGGGTGTACCGGTACTACCCCAGATTGTCGGGTAGGGTGCCAGGCCTACCGCAGAGCATCAGGTAGGGATACCGGGGCTAACATGGAGGTTCAGGTAGGAAAGTGTGGTCTACACCGCGCGCCCGTAAGATCAGCAGGGGTACCCCAGCAAACCATTAAGTGTTCAGGTACTACCCTGGAGTACCGGTGGGTGTACCAATACTACCATAGAGTACCGGTGGGTGTACCGATACTACCGCAGAGTAACGGTGGGGGTACCGCTACTACCCCAGAAGATCGGGTATGGGTGCCAAGCCTAATGCGGATCATCAGGTAGGGATACCGGGTCTAACCTGTGGGGTGCGGTAGGGAGGCCAGGTCTAATCCAGCGTGCACGAAGGGACAGCTGGTGTTCTCTGGCGCATCACAAAGGGTTCCGTTCCAACCCCAGAGTACCGGTGGGGGAACCGGTTCTACCTCGAAACATCGGGTAGGGATACCGGGCCTACCCCGGCGGGTCAGGTAGGAAGGGTGGGTGTAAAGCGGCGCGCACGTAGGGTCAGCAGGTGTACCCCGGCGCACCAGTAAGGGTTCTGGTACAATCCAGGAGTACCGGTGGGTATAGAAAAACTACCGCGGAGTACCGGTGGGTGTACCGGTACTACCCCAGATTGTCGGGTAGGGTGCCAGGCCTACCGCAGAGCATCAGGTAGGGATACCGGGGCTAACCCGGAGGTTCAGGTAGGAATGTCTGGTCTACACCGCGCGCCCGTAAGGTCAGCAGGGGTACCCCAGCAAACCATTAAGTGTTCAGGTACTACCCTGGAGTACCGGTGGGTGTACCAATACTACCGCAGAGTACCGGCGGGTGTACTGGTTCTACCCCAGCATATCGAGTAGGGGTGCCAGGCCAACAACAGAGCATGAGGTAGGGATACCGGGCCTAACATGGAGGGTCAGGTAGGAATGTCTGGTCTACACCGCGTACCCGTAACGTCATCAGGTGTAACCCAGTGAACCAGTAAGGGTTCACGTACTACCTCGAAGTACCGGTGGGTGTACCGATACTACCATGGAGTAACGGTGGGGGTACCGCTACTACCCCAGAAGGTCGGGTATGGGTGCCAAGCCTAATGCGGAGCATCAGGTAGGGATACCGGGTCTAACCTGTGGGGTCCGGTAGGGAGGCCAGGTCTAATCCAGCGTGCACGAAGGGACAGCTGGTGTTCTCTGGCGCATCACAAAGGGTTCCGTTCCAACCCCAGAGTACCGGTGGGGGAACCGGTTCTACCTCGAAACATCGGGTAGGTATACCAGGCCTACCCCGGCGGGTCAGGTAGGAAGGGTGGGTCTAAAACGGCGCGCCCGTAGGGTCAGCAGGTGTACCCCGGCGCACCAGTAAGGGTTCTGGTACAATCCAGGAGTACCGGTGGGTATAGAAAAACTACCGCGGAGTACTGGTGGGTGTACCGGTACTACCCCAGATTGTCGGGTAGGGTGCCAGGCCTACCGCAGAGCATCAGGTAGGGATACCGGGCCTAGCCTGGAGGGTCAGGTAGGAATGTCTGGTCTACACCGCGCCCCCTTAAGGTCAGCAGGGGTACACCAGCAAACCATTAAGTGTTCAGGTACTACCCTGGAGTACCGGTGGGTTTACCAATACTACCGCAGAGTACCGGTGGGTGTACTGGTTCTACCCCAGCATATTGAGTAGGGGTGCCAGGCCAACAACAGAGCATCAGGTAGGGATACCGGGCCTAACATGGAGGGTCAGGTAGGAATGTCTGGTCTACACCGCGTACCCGTAACGTCATCAGGTGTAACCCAGTGAACCAGTAAGGGTTCACGTACTACCTCGGAGTACCGGTGGGTGTACCGATACTACCATGGAGTAACGGTGGGGGTACCGCTACTACCCCAGAAGGTCGGGTATGGGTGCCAAGGCTAATGCGGAGCATCAGGTAGGGATACCGGGTCTAACCTGTGGGGTCCGGTAGGGAGGCCAGGTCTAATCCAGCGTGCACGAAGGGACAGCTGGTGTTCTCTGGCGCATCACAAAGCGTTCCATTCCAACCCCAGAGTACCGGTATGGGAACCGGTTCTAC